>NC_091507.1:4634667-4936281 GCF_947461875.1 Haliaeetus albicilla
GTTTGATAGCTTCACATGTAATGACCTTGATGCATTAAAGTGCAAGATTACTAATGAGAAATATTACGAAGAGCTGAGAACAGTACTAGAAATCATATGTGGAGCAAAACAATTTTGGGGCAATGTAAGTCCCTTTGGACAAGGACTACTTCTATTTTTATTTGATTAAGACCTAGCATGCTTAGGCCTAGCTCTGTGGCTGCAGCATTTATCAGTTTTCACCACTCAAATAACACAGTACCATGTGTGTAAACATATGAAACTTCAAGCCACATCTTAAACCAGTATCTAGATCAGAGCGTAAAAGTAAATCCTAGTAAATTAATGGAACTAGCTATATGTTTTTGAACACTGCCAGAGCAGAACGATTGAGGAAGGAGGCATTGACAATCTTCTGAACTCATTAATTCTCAGGTTGGTCCCTACAGACCGGGCACATACTGTGGCATGAAGGGATGAATGTGGGAGACTCTTGATCTGCTGTTGAGCCAGGACACTCCTCGTGAACCTTGCTAGCACAGAGTGAAGGAGGAAGCTGGAGTAAGGTGATAGCAATCCCCATCAGTCCCCACCTACACAGCATTTACAGGAAAGCTTATTTCCCAGAAGACAGGGAATCTGAGATTGCAATACTAACTTAGAACCACATCATGATTTAATTAAAAAGCTTGTACTACATGGAATTAATATGGAAAAGATTGAAACCTGTGTCACTTATAGATACAAAATAGAGTGATTCTTATGAACACGGTGGTGGGTTGACCCTGGCTAGATGCCAGGTGCCCACCAAAGCCACTCTATCATTCCCCTCCTCAGCTGGACAGGGGAGAGAAAACATAACAAAAGGCTCGTGGGTCGAGATAAGGACAAAGAGAGATCACTCACCCATTACTGTCACGGGCAAAACAGACTTGACTTAGGGAAATTAGTATCATTTATTACCAATCAAATCAGAGTAGGGTAATGAGAAATAAAACTAAATCTTTAAAACACCTTCCCCCCAGCCCTCCCTCCTTCCCACCTCAACCCCACTCCTGATTTTCTCTACCTACTCACCCCCTGCAGTGGCGCAGGGGGATGGGGAATGGGGGTTGGGGTCAGCTCGCCACACCTGGTCTCTGCTGCTCCTTCCTCCTCAGGGGGAGGAGGACCCCGCACTCAGCCCCTGCTCCACCGTGGGGTGTCTCCTGCGGGAGACAGTTCTCCATGAACTTCTCCAAGGTGAGTCCTTCCTGTGGGCTGCAGTTCTTCACGAACTGCTCCAGCATGGGTCCCTTCCACGGGCTGCAGTCCTTCAGGCACAGACTGCTCCAGTGTGGGTCCTCCGCGGGGTCACAAGTCCTGCCAGAAAACCTGCTCCAGTGTGGCCTTCCCACGGGGTCCCAGCCTCCTTCGGGCACCCACCTGCTCCTGTGTGGGGTCCTCCCTGGGCTGTAGGTGGAAATCTGCTCCCCCGTGGACCTCCCTGGGCTGCAGGGGGACAGCCTGCCTCACCATGGTCTTCCCCACAGGCTGCAGGGGAATCTCTGCTCCAGCGCCTGGAGGTCCTCCTCCTCCTCCTTCTTCACTGACCTTGGTGTCTGCAGGGTTGTTTCTCTCACATATTCTCACTTCTCTCCCCATCTGCACTTGCCCTTGTGCAGTTTTTTTTCCCCTTCTTAAATACTTTGTCCCAGAGGCACTATCACGGTCGCTGATGGGCTCAGCCTTGGCCAGTGGTGGGTCCATCTTGGAGCCAGATGGCACTGGCTCTGTCAGACATAGGGGAAGCTTCTAGCAGCTTCTCACAGAAGCCACCCCTGTAGCCCCCCCACCCCCAAAACCTTGCCACACAAGCCCAATACAAACATATAAAAAAAGCCTGGCCTTTTTAGTAGGCTCACTAGAGAGTGGCTCCACCTGATGAAAGATCATTCTAGACACTGACATCGCATCTGTGCTAATAACATGTGCAGATGACAGAGAAATTGGCAGGGTAGTAAATAAGGAAAAAAAGTTACCTGTACTGTGCAAGATGAATGGCTTAATTAGGTTGTCACCACAAGCACAATGTATTTTAATAAACCTAAATAGAAAATAATACACACGGAGCAAAATTGCAAGTTCTGGTTTGAAGATGAGAGACTGTCTTGGCAAGCAGTCACACAGGGGCGTGCTTAGTAATCTGTGGTAATTGCCTCCGAAGTGAATGCTCAGAGGAACTCCGTAGACAAGAAAGCAAATGGCCTGCAGGCATCTGCCGATATCTGGGATCTTGGAGGTACAAAACAGGGCACCAAGCAGAGAAGTGGCTGTGCCCATACATGTAACACTGAGTATAAAATGTTATGTCCAAGCAAGAAAGTTGCATTTCAGAAGGAAACCAGAAATTTGAGAAGAAGATAAAAATACAATAAAATGAAGTAAAAACTACTAGGCAAGTCTCATTATATGAGAGGACTGAAACTTACAAGTTTAGAAGAGAAGATCACTACGGATAGACATTTAAACACTGAACAGCTATTTGCTGGTGTGAGCTTTTTGACCTTTCCTTAAAGGCATAATAAAATCTAATCACTGGGAAGTGGAGTTTGAGAAATGGAACTTCAGAATAAGATGTAATTAAGATGATTAACTCCCGGTATAATTTTTCTACTGGATGCTCCATTCTGCCATCATGGGTTTGCGCCTCAAGAAATTATGAGAAATTTATGTCCAGCCACAATTTCAAATTTGACTTTAATTTATGGAGGAAAATCTGCATGTTCTGATTAAACAAAGAAGCCAACAAAACTAGCTAAGAACAACCTCTATGTTAATTAAACAGCATTGGTCCTTATCTACTTGTTGATTTTACATTCATGATAATGCCAAGCAGCTAATGCAAAGGATCACACAATTGCAAGAATCAAAGCATTACTCCTTAAATAATAAAAAAACCTGAAAGTAAACATAAACAAAGCCTACAATAATATTCTATTATAGATCCATTACTGGTCAAAACTAAAATACTCATTTAATGAACAGAAACGTCTAACCACATTAACTGTTTGGACGTATTTTGGCTTTCTTTGTGTTTGAGCATATTTCACACCTCAAATGGATTCATCAACTGTTTACTTCAGAATGCCAAGCTTATTATGTCCACTGTTTTTTTACCAGCCTATAAAATCTGTTTGTCTTTTACATTTTAAGGAAATAGAGAGAGTTTCATAAACACCATATGCACTGCTGAAGACAAAACTCTCCACATTGTTAGGAGTCTTTGTTTCATGCTGTTGAAGTAGTTCTTGGGTTTAGATGGATCAGAATTCCTAAAAAGAACCCTCCTTAGAAATATATTAAGGATGGATTAACCTTTGTAATATAACTTTTGCGGTGGTGTGTGAGAATTTCTTTGTAAGGTATGACCCAGCTAGTAGGCCATTTACCTTTTTAGCAGAGCAATCATTACAAAAAAGGTTGAGCTGACAGGGTAGATACTAGTTAGTATGTTGTTAACGTTTATGTCACAGTATTCAACTTATTCTTTAGCATCTGCATGCATTTAAATAAAAGGTATGAAGACAATGTGGTATTTCATTCACTGCTGGGAGCTAAGCTGCTGAAGGAAGTAGATTTAGCAATAATAACATAGAGAACAGGCTGTACTGGCGATGCCAGCAGGTGGGTTACCTCCTGATTCATCGCCCAGCTCCCCTGTGTCCCTACAATGTCTGCTCCTGAAGGGAGACGTAAGATCCACATAGACCTAAAATTCCTGGGTTTGAAATTAACACCTCCATTGAGCACCTTCAGTGAGAGTTGGACAAGTTGGTTGACTCTTCCTCTAGCCAAATACTAATTTCAATTCTTTGGCTATTAACCTGACTTGTAAGATGAAAATTACTTGAGTCAGCACCATGACATCTGTTCTATAATTGTCCATGGGGACAAAAAAGATAAAAGATAATTTTTCAAATAAAAGTACTCCTGTGTGATTGCTTGGTGTGTCATTATTGTGGTTTGATAGTCTGTGGGTTTGTGAATGATAAAATATGAAATTTGACATAGTAAAATACATAAAAATCTGTCCTTGAAAGTTATAAATCATTGGATTAATTTATCTTGGTAAGGAGGATTAAAGAGAAACTAAATAGCTCTGTGTGAGCATATGCACGTGCACGTGCGTGGGTGTGCATGTGATTGTAGGGGACTTGTGTGTTAACATTTCTGATAGAGGGGAATTTATCTAACAAACCACAATCAGACAAATCTCTGCTTTAAATAGGATTGTGACCATAAGATAAGGCATGTAAAAAGCTATCTTGCTATCTGGTACTATCAGGGCAGAAACATGAAATTCTTATGGTGAATTTCTCCAGCAAACACATTCTTAGCAAAACTCAGTGTCAGAGAGCTAGAGCCAGAAAATTTAGAATAAAAATAAGAGGCACAGTTTGTGTAGTGAGGTTAATTAACCACTGAAACTACTCAGTAAAGCATAGTTGAGTCTTCAGAACTTGAAATTTCTAATCAGGATGTACAATGTTCTCTACAATATATCCTAGCTTAGCTCAGGATTATGAACCTATGGTAAGAATCTATGGGGAGAGTCTGATCTTTCTATGGGATGATCTTTTGGCCTTAAAAATGTCCAAAATACTTATTTGAAATAATACTGACAAACGTATGGAGTGTGGCCAGTGTCTGAGCACTGCAATCAGTATATTCCTGCAGTGTAGCTTGGTGGAACCTCATCTCATGTCCTGGTTTGTGATGCCTTGCTAAACTAACACAAAGGGGCTGATCTCATCCCATGATGTGGAGAAGCAACCCAACCAAAACTTCAGATGTTTCAGTTTACGTCTTTTTTTGAGAGGAAGTGCTGTATTATCTTCATCAAACATACGTGTCTAGAAGGAAGCAACTTGCTGGCTCTGAGTGGGAGGGAGGACTCGATGACCTCCAGAGGTCCCTTCCAACCAACATTTTTATGTATTTGTGAGGTTGCTTGCTCAGTATTACTTAAAATATAAACATTCTCAGGCCAGTCACTAAATCTGAGTACAGTCACTAAAGTGTTTTTTTGTTGCTTATAACCTCTATGAGTAGAAGTTAGTCTTACATAATTAGTACTTTACACAACATTCCCAAGTAAGATAATTCAGACTTTGGTGACACAAGGTTGGCAGTTTCCTCCACACTTACGTGGAGCTTCCTCATACAGTCTTGGAAAATTTCAGACATACCTGAAATGAATGGTGGCTACAGGCTTTTATAAACTTTGGAAATGGAAATTTTAAAAAAATTATTAATGTGTCTAATTCTGGACATTAAAATTATAGAAAAGTTTACTTTGAAGTGCCATACTTGACACTGGTTTTAAGTTTTTCTTATTAAAGTTATTTTTAATGTTTTGATGAAAACAAGAACTTTTCCTGCCTAGAAATACACAGTTATGAAAATATTTAAAATGAAATTTTACAGTCCAAATAGCTGGCACAGCATAGTACTTTTAGCATCTGTATTTCCATTTTTGCTTTGTGTATCCTTATACTCACAGAGCAGAAGAACAACAATGCAACACGGTCATTCTTTGATAGGCAGATCTTCCAAGAAGCCCAATCAAATTCACATTTTTCATATCATCCTTGTTTAAAAAACCACTAGCTTTAGAATGGATTACGTAGGAAATCAAAGGCAAAACAGGACACATTCTTGCATGAGGAACACACAGGATTTTAAGTTAGCTCCATATTAAAATAAAGGTGGTGAATCATATGTAAGAAAGAAATACAAATAGGAGGACTTTTCTGTAATTGTCAAAAAATACCTTCTTCTTTACGTATGTGTATATTTAAAACTCTTGCTCTTTTGATATCCATGAGAGAACTAAAGGTGCCTGGGAAAATAAATCATGTGAGAATGTCAGTACTGGCTGCTGCAGAGCCCAGAGGTGGTTTGGACAATGCTTTGGAAAAGTGAAGTGTTGTGGAAAATATTACAGTGTTGTGGAAGAAGTAATAGTTTATTAAACATAAGGGCTGCAAAAATGAAATGATGTGTGGTCTGGCAAATGTTTTCTTTTTAAAGTTATGCATCCTGCTCATCCAAAAATATGCTAGAAGAACCCAGAGCTAGTTGAGGACCAGCAGCTGTACATGCCTGCTGAGCACAACAGTCGGAGGGAGTTAATGCAGATCTGCCCTTAGCACTTCTCTGATGCAGATTACAGTCATTTTTTTCTACAAGTAGAATAACAGTGATAATGAAAACATTTTCAGAGAAATACTGTATATCTTTTAGGATTTATTTTAGAAGGAGTTACCAGTATTTACTGCTCCGTGAAAAAACTGAAATTATGTTCTTAAATTACATGTAGTCACAACCCCAATGCTTTGTGTTATTACCTTGTTTCAGGATAATAATCTGTGCCCCAAAGCATGCATATATGCTGCTGTGTCACTGGGGCTAGGACTAAAGACCCTCTAAAGTAAAACCAGAAACTGAGGCCACCATGCGCACTCGTCCCCTAAATTGCACACGCAAAGTATGAGCCCACAGGAGGAGTAAGTAAAGCAAATCCATAGCTGTGGTACCTCAGAATTAGCACGCAGTTAGTTTGTAGAGTTGGGAGCTGATAGCATCATGGCAGGAGAGCAGGAAACATCCTCAATTCCTGTAGCTCTTAATGAATCGACTAGTGTCACCGGAGCCCTTTGCAAAAGCTATTCTCATTTAAATTGTAGTTGCTATGAATATGCATTGGTTTGTTAAAGTAATTTGTGGTTTGTGTCATTTTCAGTTTAAAATTTGAAGAATTTCCCCCTAAAATTCCATGAAGAAAGACGTTATCGTCCTTGTTTTGTTTTGAACAAACTTGTCAAAAATAGATGTACATGACTTCAGAAGCCTTAGGTGCAGGTTTGTGCAGATCTTCACGATGATTATGCTGTGGCAAAGCCAGTTGGTGTGCTGGTGTGAGACTGAATTTTGAACACTTCATTAAACAAATAGGAACATGTGATGTAATGAAAAGGAATGATGCATTTCCAGAGCCTGAATTCCAGAACTAGAGCTCCTTGGGGTATCTCACCAGCACAGAAAGCAGTCTGTTCCTTATTTCTTGACCTCTCTAGCACAACCGGCTGCGGTAGGAGTTTGAGATGAGAATCTGATAAAAACTGAATGAGGGCAGAAGGGGATTCTGAAGTGGAAGAACTGCTCTTCAGAGCCTAAAGGGGAACCCTAAATAATTGACATAAATGGCTGGTCTGTCTGAAGACAGCAGGTGCTGAGTGGGCTAGATATATATCATTCCCTAAATAAAATGCATGTCAAGAAATAAAATTAGACTGTCATCCTGAAAGTATATTCTTCTAGTGTTGGTATTAAAAAGCCAGCTATATCTCTTCTGTCATCCAGAGTTAATAAAAAATGATTACATTCACGAGGAAAATAATAAAAAATATCCAAAACTTTTAGACAAGCATCAGCTTCTTTATCTCTGCTTTGCAGAAACCAATTGTTTCAAAGCTGCAATTGTAAAGGCAGCACCTCTGACTTCAGCTAAGTCACTTAGTCAGATTAGGTAACATTGTAGTTGAATTGCAAATCTTAAATCTTTTTCCAGAAGTGAAGACTTTGTAAAGGAGATACAAGAGGTTTTCAGGATGGCTGTTGTCATCGGCTGTTGACACCAGCTTAGGCCTGGCATTGCAAAACAGTCAAAACTAACAGAGCAATCCTTTATGTATTGCGTTAGGAAAGGGTTTTCCTCAGTAGGAAGGCAAAGAAAGAATTCAGCAAGTCCCTTCTAGACTTATTTGCCCTCTGTATCACTGAATAATTGATGAAGATAGTTGAACAAAATAATCTCCAGCTGCAGCTTCAAGAGCGAAGAAAAAATGGCAAATTTTCTTTAAACTAAGGAATAGCTGCTTTTTGATTAAGCAATGTTTAAACAACATCAGTGGATTCCAGAGGGTGCATTTGTCCTCGTTATGAACTGCAGTGCTTTGGGGTCTTTGCAGGCAGTTCTGACTGCAGGTGTTGCCTGCTGGTGCTTTGCTTGCTCAAGAGGGACAGGCAAAATTCAGCCAGCGTTACAACGCGACACCCCCAGGTGCGGTTGAAAATGAATAGGGGTAGTCACGCCGTAACCCACCCCTGCGTTCAAAATTAGGGGCACCGCTTGATCCTAATACAATCACAGATGACCACACAGAAATGGGATCACTCCAAACATTTTGGTGACAGTCCCACTGGCGAAGGCCTCGTGCTTCTGATAGCCTGGATGTACCCTGACATGTGGGATTGCCTCTCCGGTTTGCCCTGTCTTCTTCAGCATTGTGCATGTTCATTTGTGTAAGAGTCTTACCACAGATCTAGGGTTTGAGTGTGTGAGATGGTAGAAAACTTTCTTTCGCCCTTTAGTTCAGAGACATTTAAAACTAAACAAAACGTTCAAGATGTTGCAATCAACAATTTTGTAATCATCAATCATTATAGCAATGGACTCCAAGACACAGTGAGAGGCATTTTTTCAACACCAAATTATCACAATTTAGGCAAGGAAAAGGAGTGACTATGCCATGTTTCCCTAAATCCCCAGTCACAGTGGTTTGGGTTATGGCCAGTCAATTCATTTAAGCATGCTGTGAGAATCTGAACAGAGTTGCAGGCCCATCTTTAGGGAGAATTTTTTGTTTCTTTAAGTAAAATTTTCATTTGAATGCATTAGAAAGACACATTATTGTGGCAAATTGTTGGTGTCCTTCATTTGTTTTTCAGATAGTTATGATGCTGCATGCAGAGTATTATATCTAGCTGTTCTCTCCCTTTATGATTCACTATTTCCTGCACTACTTTCTTGTTGCAAACCTACATGTTTTACAGATAGTAATTAGATAGATTTCATATCATTTCTTTGTATTCATTTCAAGTCTTTCTTTTCTGTATGGTGAAACTGTAAACATCTTTCATTTTGTACTGATTTTAGATCTAATAAAAACATGGAGCAATAAGGCTATTGTTATAAAATTAATGAAAAGAGATCCTCCTGTAGATAGCAATGAAGTGGAAGAAATTAACATAAAATTCTCATGAAAAGAATTATTTTACTGTATAAAATATCTATTTTGTGGCACCTACAACTGTAATAGCACTTCAGAGTACAAGCCCAAAGAGTTTACTATTTCATTTCAGATGCACTGCAATTTAGAGCTTGCTTCCAAGAGGAAAAGGCTTTGGAGGGATGCAGTTAAATGACATGTTACTCACTGATGCCAGGGGCTCAGGTTGCATGCTGGAGTTCAGTGGTCTGTCAGCTTGCTGCAGATAAGCTCTGTTGGAAAAACTGAATTTTAGGTTGCCAATCTTTGCATTGCTCTGCCACAGCAGTAGCAATGTAGCACACCTGGATAATGTTTTGAGAGATGAAGAATAATGGAGAAGCAAAAATGAAGGGCCAATTTTTCTGAGGTGGGGAGAGATCTGATATCAAACAGAAAATTTTCCAGTTCTTTAGGGAAGGTGTGGGATGGTGACGTAGCCAGCACTGCCCTGTCAAGCACCTCTGCTCTTTTGGTGGAAACACAGCTTGAAAATTACTTTAGTAATCTCCAGTGTCTACATCCTCAGTCCTTGTTGCCACAGTCTCCAAAAAGAGTGACTAGCTGATACAGAGAGTTGTTAGGAGTGCATGGCTAAGCTATGAAAATAAGAAGAGATTAAAGGGCAACGTAGGACTGTTTGCTCAGTCAGAATTTCTGCTGATGACAAACAGGAGTTTTTGCGTATGTGAGGCCATCAGGACTTGGCCTAGTAATTTACAGAAAGAATTAAGTGGATGAGATCAGAATCCACTCCCCGTTACACAGCAGTAAATTCAGAGTAACTTTATTCACTGACATCATTGGAGCTACTCTGGATTTACACCAACTTCAGTGAGAGCTTCTAATAGTCTATAGAGAATTTAAACTTCATGCCTGAATGTGCAAGAGTGAGAATTGGCTGAGTTATGCAGAGCTCAGCACAGACAATTGTGTCCAAAGATAACACTGAAGAGGAGCTTTTTGCTGCCGTTCTTATTGTGCTTCTTGCACTATTAAATTCTGCTCCTGTTCCAAATGTATCTGTAAGAATGAAAGACTTGCAACTACAAATGGACTATAAATTATTTATTGTTCCTGAGCTTATTCTCAGGATAATATCCAAGGACCCATAGTTATTAATTCTGCATATTCCACGGATGGGTTAGATGACCCACTAGGCTCTTCAAATGTCAATTTGTTCATTCCTAGAATCTATTATAGCAAAGATGTACAGGATAGTCCTTAATATATTATCAGAACACTTTGTATTGGTGTGTTAAATACTTCTTTAATAATCTGTGGGCACACTACCTCTGCTTTCCATGCTTGAAGATAAACCCTCCATAAGTTTTTGAAAATCAAGCTCTCCGAAGAAGAGAAGCAATGAACAACCTATTTGGAATCACCTGTATTTGTCAGCTCAATGCCAGCTGAGGATGCGAGGAATTCAAAATCAAGTCCATTACGGCTGGATGTTCATATGCATGTGTCATACGAGATGTGAGCCAAGAAAGGATCATCTAGCGACATAGCCTTGTGAAATAAGATAGCTCTATCTCTACAATATGAGTCTGATTTCCATACATCTATTTTTTCCTCCTGTTATCTCTAATATGTAGAGGCAGCTGTAAACTGTCAAACTAGGAATCTGAACAGAGGAGACTTTTTTTAGACAATGCTATTTGTGCCTTAGAAATTATTATCCTACACTGAAAACCTGATTTATATGACTTTTTTTTTGTTAGCTGATGACCATGAGAATATTACTGCAATCACGTGCTGAATTTACATGTGTGTTTAGGTATATATTTTTGATAGGCAAGGCACCTAGTAAGATAATATAGTCAAAAGAAGTTAGGCACAGCACCCATTTGGATTTCTTTCTGAATTTCACTAAGCACGTACGTACCTTAGGCAACACTGTAAATCCCTTCCCTGACCTGTTCTTAGCCATTAAGCAAAAGTATGTTTTCCCTAAGGAACTTAAAGTCCGTATTAATGGACGTTCCTGAAGAGGTAGAAAATGGTTGAGATTTCTTCCTACAAAGTCACTAAAATTAAGGACAGGCTGTTGAGGGCAGGGGGGAAACTCAAAGAAGCATCTTCTTTTCTTGTTCTAGCATGGCTCAGCAGTTGATTTGGTTTCCCTAACCAGCTCTGCTTCAATTTCCAGCTTGCATGACATGGTGAAAGTTTGCTTTTATTTTTAATAAATATTTTCTTTGAGAAAAATGACTCTTGGCTCAAGTTCCAGTCCTTTGCATTCTGAAGCAGCAATTAAGCAATTAAATTAGAGCCTGTAAATAGCAAATGTTTCCATTATAAAACCACTAGCAGCTCCACCTCTTTAAAAATTAGTGTGATAAAAATGCCTCAGAAATTCTTTGAAATCATATCTCTGACAAGTATCTAATCTTCATCTTTAAGATAGTGGGAAGAACAGAGGTTATGTAAAATCCATGTATTCCTTCCAAAGCAGAAAGCGCTTCAGTTTCCCAGCTATCTAAATTACCTTTGCAAAGTTTTATTTAGTATTACTGTACTTAAGGCAGTACTGATAATCAGGTGCTTCAATGCCATCGCCTTTGGTTTTGATCACTTGAAGAAGATACATGTTAATTTTTCTTGTTTCATCCCATCTACTTTGTGGTCTTCGCCATCTCTTTCATTCTACTCCAGATGTAAACAGATTCTAGCTGCACAACTTCTCTTTTGGTTCTGCTTTTTTAAAACAGCAGCATTTTTGGCTTTGGCATCAACATGAGGATAATTACCATGTGGTCTCCATTTGCTTGTAGGTTGAAGACCCCCACCCTAGATCAAAAACAATTTCAGTTGACTGAAACAGCATTTCCCAGCAAATGGAAATGATGCATATCTGGCAACTTTTCAGTGTAAAATGAGTCATCAAAACACACTGAGTGTTAGCATCTTCACCCTTCCTTCCCCCAGCTCTTAATCCAATAATGGCTAAGCGTGGAATAAAGCTTCATCTTCAGTATGTATACAGAATACATAGGGGTACAAAGATAAACACTTGATTGCAAGGCAGTTATATAATGAAAAAGCATATAATTTGAATCAGATTGGGCTGAAATTAAAATTGCAACAAACTATTTGCCAGAGATTCAAACTGTGGAGAGTAAATTCACTCTTTCCCTAATTTTTTTCTCATCTTCTCTCAGTGTAGGAGTTCTGCATTGTCATTTGTTTATTTGGTTTCTGATAAAAAAGACTGAAGAAAGCCACTGCCACTCATACTTCAAATGAAAAGCAAAATTTAAAAAAGAAAATACTGTCAATGTTTCTGTAAAAATCTCAGTGATGAAATATCTACTCTAGGAACAGAAGTCAGAGGTGGTTCTGTAACTGCAAAGAGATATTCAGGGCAGTAAATGGAATCATTATATGGAGAAGGGAAGGGAAGGGAAGGGAAAGATACAAAAATCTTTGAAGCTCTGAAAGAGAAATCAGGAACACACATGTGCCACTTAAAAAGCTGAAATTTGTAAAAAAAGAATTCTTGGCGTGGGTGCCCTAGTCTCTGGGCAAGCACATGACTACTACTGTGTTAGACTCCTATAGAGGTTCATTAGTGAAAGCCAGCAGACCAGTGCCGACCCTGTAGATGACTCTCAGTTCCTAAAGAAGGACTGTGTGGCTATCAGCTAGTGGTAAAAAAAGTGACCATTAGAGCCATACTCAACACACAAGCCATGGTCATGGATGATGTTTCAAGCTTCTAGCTTTGGATGAGTTCACCATCAAGTTTGTGATGAACCAGTTCTGTAATTCCTCAGATTCCTGAAAGCTCTGATAGCAACTCAGGCAGAGAGATGTGCGAAACCTGCAGTGGTCGTGGTCTGCTTCTGGTAAGAGAGGAGAACCAATGGTGCTGGCTGATCCTTAGCTCTCTCAGCCACACTTATACCTTTGGTCTATTTGACATGCCTACTGACCAGTCTTTTTTAAATAGGTCTGTGACACTCTCATTCTGCTTTGCATCAGAAGTCCTATTGCCTTATTCAATGAGTACATGAACCTGCAGCACTGTCTGAAAGGAAGGCTCAGTTGTGGAGTCTTTGGCATGTGATGATGGGGTTTTTTATATTTACCTTTTCACACTTGATCAACATAATAATACAACTTGCTAAAACTCAGTAATGATTGGGGAAAGCAGAAAAAAGGCATTGCTGTATACTTTGGTCTCTCCTTTAGAGCACATTGGCTAGTGTGGGGAAACTATTCAGTAAGAGATAAATAGAGCTCAGTATGCCACACATACATACATACACACATACATACATACACACATACTTCAGTATTATCCAGCATCCACAACAACAGTACGCATGCAAAGACTTGTGGTGGTAGGCAAAGAGTATAAGAAAGCTGAGGCTACTGCTTCCCCATCTCTGACTTACATCCTCTTTGGCAGACGGGGTGCTCTTTCTTGGCGCTGGCTCTGAGGGGAAGAGAAGCCATGGAGCTGCATTAGTGTGGTGCCAACCTCAAGCTGATGCACTTGCGCTGTGCCTCTCAGCTAGATCTTCAGATGGTGTCGTTGGCCCGGTGCCACTGAAGCCAATAGAGCAGTGCCAGCAAGCAGAGCATGGGATTTGGCCTTGCATTTTTAATGCATATGATTGGTTTAGACAACGAGATAGGAGCTGATGATCATCTGAATCTTAAAAGATGCAGGAGTGCAGAAAGTCTATCTGTACAATTTTTTAAAAGGAGAGAGGATTGGTTTTTTGTTTTGGTTTGGTTTATTTTTTTGTTTTTTATTTTTTAATCTCCTCTTGTCTTCACTCTTTCCCAATCTGTAAACTTCCTTCCCTTTAACTGACAAATCTGAGTTTACAGGCACTTTGGGGTTTTTTTTTATTTAAATCTCTGCTTTGTTATGAAATTACAGATATATATTTTAAAAATATATCTTCTTGCAAGGCATAATTTTGCCTCAGAGTACACTGGCATTTCGTGTTTTCTTTTGTTATGGCTCACACTCGGTGTCAGAGCTATAAAAGCTGCTACTGTTAATTCACATTTGAGGAAGGAACAAAGGGATCTTTCTGCAGCTTGTGCACCTGGAATGTGAAGTGAGAATGGTGACTTCTGCAGCCTGCTTCTGCCAGGTGGCAGTCCCTCGCTACATCACAAAACTAAGAAAAAAAATTCGGAAAATGTTAAAGGTTTGGCTACATTATATTTTAAGGCACTAACCTTGTTTGATGCTGACTGCATGTTTCATTTTTAGATTTAAAAGCCATACTGTTTTGAATTACTTAGCCATCCATCAACACAAAGCAACAGAATTGTCAGCTCCTGTAGGATTTTGCAGCAATGCTAAGCTACACTAATTGTAAAGTTTCTGCAGAATTTGTGTTATCATGATGCAAAATGCAGACTGTACTTTTAACGGACAGAAAAGGAAAAGCTCCCTTAATGGGTTTAGATGAAACAAAAAGATATTAAAAATGCATTTGTGTTTCTGCCAAAGCTAAATACAACAGTTACTTGTTTCCTCTAACAATACTTAACATTCATCTTTTTTCAAGGACTTTATAATATTACGTAGCTATCGCTTAGGCAGTACTCAGAGCAGATTAGGTAAAAGGAATATGTAGAGACCAGCTGCCCTTGCTTACCCCCAAGAAGTAGAGTGATAGTAAAATCCAAGGCTACAATTATTTTCAAATGTGTTTAAAGTTATTCAAGTTTTGTCTTCTCTTACAGAAGTGCACGCTTGAGCTAATGATTTTGCACTACAATATTGGAAATAGCATCTAGCTCACATTTCTGTTGAATTGGTACTGAAAAGAGCTTGCATGCCAAAAAAAGGCCAGAGAAACTTGCTATGTGGTTTTAGAAAGCACAGCTGAGATCTGGCAGGTATAAAGATCTAAGAACAGTCCTGGAAGCTCTAGCAAAAGACTTTTATTTCAGTTCTGAGGAGATTGATGACTACAGAAAAATTACAAAATAAAGTATTTGGATAAATACAACTTCAAGATTGGTTCCCTGACAGCTTTTTTGAACCAAAGTCAGAGAAACTTCTCCTGAATTCCAAGGATTAACATTTCATGTTATGTTTAAAAAGTTGTGCCAGTGACTTTTATGTCTTCATGATCTATCTGTTGTTTTTTAATATTCTAAATCCTCTTTCAGGCAATAAGACTCTCCCAGTAATTCAAGTGGAAGTAAAATTTGCCTAAAACTGAATACATCTCATCAGTATCTTGAGCTTTATTTCCTCCAAATTATCAGATAAATATCATCTTTCTCTGTTTACTTTCTGTACTTGAATATCTGGAGTTGCTTAGATCTTCTACCAAGGCTTGATTCTGATTGCCTTTGAAAGACGGATTAAGGCTTTCCTCATTGTCTTCTACTTGACAGAAACACAGATGTGTTATTTTAACAGCCTTTTTTGCCCTTCTGGACACATAAAGCCCACCTGCTCTTCTGGGACTCTCCTGTTTTTCAGAAGCTGTAATTTGCACCTGGGTGAAATAGTCCCTGGGGGATAATCAGGTGGCTGGGAGTAGATCAAGTACCATGTGCTTTGGCTGTACCTATTCATGAGCATCTCCGTCTCCAACAGGCTAGTGAATATGGGATAACTAGCTTTGTGTAAACACAGTGTCCTCATTAGGATGGGAAATCTTTTGTTAGGTGTCTTATCCTTTTATATAGCAGGGACAATGTAAAGAGCGTGCAATTCCAGATGCAACTGGTTAATATATTTTAAAACAGTCTGAGCAACATACAGTTTTTACTATGGAGATTTACAAAATTCCCTTTACAAGCAAGTTAATTTCTCCCTCCCCCTTTCCAGCTTCTTCTGTCTCTTTGAAAGTGTCATTTAGCTGCTAAGTTTTGTATCTTCAGTATGGTTTGGTCAAGTTTGATCAGATGTGATGTGATATTCAGATCCCGTCTGGATTCATGTATTTTTATTTCTCCTATTTTCTTTGTCCCACTGCATGCATTTATAGTACATCTAAAAATCTCTCCAGTGAACTCATTACTTGAAATTTTTTTAAACCTTCTCCCATATACTTCCCTTTTGCTGAACACTGCCTGTTTCACCACTTAAAATTACTTCCTGCTATCTCCTAATTTTAGCAACTTCTTCTTTCCTGTCGTTTGTTTGCTTCTTTATGACATGCCTCATGCTCCACAGTCACCATGTTCTCCTTTGTCTTAAAAATAAGTAAAGCTCCATGAATTGGCTTAGTCAACCTGTCCAGCTAGAGTTAGGCAGTCCTTTAATTCAGTGTAGTAATTCATGTGGGAAAAGATATAGCCCACTGTGAAAAAGGTCCTCTGCCACATGGTCTATCCCAGCACCACTCTTTGGTTGCCGCTAGGTTGGTTACAAATTTTTCTCTTTGTCCGTTTGAATTTCACCACAATTTGTTGAATATGTTTTCATATAATACCAGTTGCCTGTCTTCTCATTATAACCATTTTGATTTTCTATTCCCTGGACACTTTTATTCATCCCTTACTTCTACCCCGCTTCCTCTTTTACACGTGTTTGTCTCTTCAACATTCGTATTTCATGCACTGTCCCTGAGAAGATTTTGCCTCAAGCAAAAAGTTTGAGCCCTGATCATGAGAAGCCTAAGTATGCTCATGGTCTTGCTGTTTTAATTTTTACTTCACCAGTGCAAATCGTATTGGTTATGAAATGCCTATACATATTTTGTATACTCTTTCCGGAAAGTGTCTAGAGTACCCAGCATACCTTCAGGCACTGTGTAATTTACAGATCAGTATAAATGAGAACAAGTTAAAAAGTAATACCATGTTGCCTTCTATTCCTACCTAGTGATTATATCATCTTGCTTTTCTTGTCACCAGTAGCCCATTTATTTTTGCTAATCTTTCCTCTCTACTATGCACAGCAGAGGCTCTCCCGCTGGAGGCTAGCCACTGGAGGCTACTTTTCTAATACTGGTCACAAAATATCTCAGGGATGAGCATTTAATCCTCTATGTTCTGCTCTTGCAGTTTACAGTACTGCTTTCCAAGCCCTACACAAATTCAGTGTACACATGGATGTTTTATATGTACGTATATGTACGCGTATGTAAAGACAGATGCGTGTGCACACACACACACACAAAAGAAGGATGGAAAGTGCAAAATAAAAAGGTTGGAAGCCAGACCTGTCCGGCACCTGACACAAAGAGACACAGCCATCTACTCAGTTTCAGTCCACAGCACGTGAGGCATCTCTCCAGCACCACAAAGCACCTACTGGGTAAAAGGAGGGAGCCATAACACAAAAGGAGCAGGTGAGACAACCTTCATCAGCTACTTCTCACCACATTCTTACCCAGCTGTTGTCCAAAAAGTCAGGCAACAAAAGCAGATGACAAAACAATAAGCATAATTTACCCCTGTTAATCCAGTCCTTCCCCTACTAAAAGTCCATGCAGCTTTAGCAAGGAAACCTATTTCTTTGACTGCCAGACATATTAAATCACATGTTTTCATGCAAGTTACCACATTTACAACCATCACATAATTTAATAATGAAAAGATAATGATTTATTCTGGTCTTGAAAAAAATTTTGGAACCTGTTTATAGAGAAAATGGATTTAATTTTTGGATCTTTGTTTTAAAGCCAACAGAAACCAGTGTCTTTAATTTTAGGTCTAAATGGTGGAAACCAGCATCAGACTGGACTACAGCTTTATTACATTTAGTTGACAAATGCTGATATTTGTATTAACAGTTTTCTTAGCAAACCATGCATTTTAATTTAAAAATGTTTTACTCCTTGGACTACAAATGTATTATGTAGGACTATAAAAAAGCTCAATCCACCAACACAACAGTCAGCAGGCTAAAACAGACTGGCACAAAATTAGAGTAAGAGACAGAAAGTAATAATTGCTTGACCTGTAGGTTAAAGAATAAAGAATAAGAGGTCAGCTCCAGTTATATGCTGTAAAGCTTCAAAAGCTTCCAATTGAATCTTAAGATTCATAGGTTATTTTAAAAAATCAAATTTAGTTTATAAGACTTATTAGCTTGGAAACAGAGTGGTAATAAATAAAGACTTGCAGTAGAGCAGAGGTGAACTGGGACTGAATACATTTCTCCTAATATATATCAGTCAAAGGTGGTATTAAGCAGAGCTTTTGTCACCTCTGTGATTATTAAGATATAGGAAGAACTTTCAAGGGAAGCAGAGGAAGCTGTAAGCTTCAAGAGTTTAAAGCGGGAATGCATGTGCATCTGGCTATACCTTGGTTTTCTCAGCTCATCTGCTGAAAGAAAGGTCAACTCTAAGTCCTGCTGAAGGACAGATGGCAGATTAATAGGCTGAAGGCTTCCTACACCCAATTCCTCAGCCCCTTTAAACTTTGCTCAGAAATTCAGTTGATTTGCGTACCTTTACCTGAAAAATACTTTACTCCCGAAGGTAAGCACATTCAGACCAGAGTAGACATGCTCCCCTTTTTACTACTGAACATAAATGTACCTAATTTACAAATACCGGTGATAAATGGGAAATTTTAGTCGAAATTTATCCCATGAATAACATGGACATCTTGTGGTGTTTGTCTCCTCCGCCTTGGCAACCTGAGAACGACCATGACTAAACTACACATTTGCGCAATAAATTCCCCTTAAAAAGTAGGGAGCTACAACAATTGAGGAGAAAGAGGGAACAAAAGAAAACTGATCCTGAACGTTTTTGAAAGACAGACCTTTTTCCCCCTCTTCGACCCTCCTTCCCGACCCCTTCGTAATGGATGTTTCCCTCGCAGATGCCGGGGTGTATAAACCTCTTCCCGCGTACAACCTCCTGGGCACCCTCCGTGGGCTGACGCCGCCGGTTCAGGGGCGTCCGGGCGGCCAGGACACACGGCTGCCATCGCAGACAGGTGGCAGCCGGGGGGGTCCTGGCGTGCAGGCAGGCGGGCGGGTGGGTGCTCAGCAGGTACCCTCTGCGCTGGTGCCAGCCCCCAGCCCCCATTTCAAGCAGGCCGTGTCTCAGCCCCACTCGTGAGCATCCCGAAGCATCCCACCTCTCAGCGCCACGAAGCAGCGCACCAAAGGCCGTGTCCTCTGCCAGTCTGATCCATAGTTCTGCCATTAGCTTACGTGGTGCTAGGGTCATTTCCACACTGGGCACTTTCAGGAGGAAAGGCACTAATTTAAAGGTATGATATTCTTAACTCCAAAATCTGGACACACTTAACAGTCCCTGCATGTCAACCCACAGAAGAACCGGACTGAAGATTGATAGGGACTTAGGTGGAAGAATGGCCTAATAAATTATACTCCTGGCATTTCTCTAGCAACAAATTTCAAAACGCTATTCAGATACTATAGTGGACTGCTCAGCATCAACTCTGTTAGCTAGGACATGTAATCACATGGCTACTCTTAAATTAGGAAAGACCAATTTGGATCCAGACTGCAAACAGTTTCTCTAGACCCTGCCAAAGTTCCAGATACGTCATGTCTTCTGCTTTTCTGCACGATATGCTCTGCATGGTTCCAGACCCTTAGGAGTGTCTGCAGGCTGTACTCGTGAAGGTGGTGTGCAAGCCACTGATACACTGTTTTCCTACAAGCAGATTTCTGTAAAAACAGAGTAGTTTTGTAGCAGTTGTTCTAGTGATAGGAAACTCTCCAGACAATGGCTACAGTGACGCTCAGTTAGGAAACATAATCCATTTTTCCTAGGAAGCCTTCAGGTCAGGAAAAACAGGTTACTGAGCTCACTTACAGCTCAGCTGCAAGGCGTATAAAGGAAGAAGGCAAGAGCGGTGCCTTTTATGGTGGGAGAAGGAAATGGAAATATAGCTGCTAAAGTAGGTGGCTAAGCATTCATCTGAGTAAGAGGAGAGCTTTGCAGTGCTTTTGTTTGAACGCTGGAGAAAGGGAAAAGTGCAGGTTGCTTTTTTTTCTTTCAGATTTTATTCCAGTAAACAGAAGAAAGAAGCTGTATCAAAACAAGAAAACACTCAAGGCTAACATTAAGCTGCACAAGAAGAAAGCAAATGTTATTTTCTCTTTCTGAGTAAAAAGCTCACCCAGTGCCATTATACATTTTTTTTGGATCAAAGATACATGCTTTGTCTGGAGTCATACAATATATTACTAAGAGTTTGGCTCTGTTGGTAGTGCACTCTTAGGATGGAAAGATTGAGACGGTTTTCAAAGACATCATAGCTGGGTGAAGCAAAGTTGAATTTGCTTTCACTTGAATTAAATATTCAAGTGAGACTTGTGAAGGGCTGCACTGGAACTTTACAAAAAGAATGAAAAATAAAACTAATGTACCTCCTTTATTTCTTCTTAATATATAAAATAATCTATAGGTTCGCATTTTTAGTGTAATCTCAGTTTCCACCTGCATGTTTCTACACCTCTTTTCTATCTAATGTATGGCAATTTGTCTCACTTCTATGCTTTTATGTGCACAGACAAAACTCGTTTGCTCTTGTTCTGTGTGCTGACAAGGGTTTTGGTTGCTGCATTTTCCTGTATCAAATAACACACCAGGAAAAGGAAATCTGAGGGAATAGATTTGTATGTGAAGTGCATATTCACAAATAACTTGAGATTGAAATGTTAACCTCAGATAACCAAGTTTAAATAAATGGTATTTATTCATGTGGTCTTATTACAGACCTGAATAGTTGCTTAGAAAAATGTTGGGGTCAAGCTTATGCTTGGTGGCCAGACACATGGCCAGGTTCTGTGGCTCTAGAAATCTGAGATACTTCCCTCTCTTCTCCTTAGCCCCTGTCCTCCACTGCTTTCTTTTCTTTTCTGCCTCCTGCCTCAGCCTACTACATAAACCTGCCGTTCATCTTTCTCTTTTTTTCCCTTTTTGACCTGGTTTGTGCATCCAGCTACCTGTACTTCAGTTAAATCTCCACTTGTTATCTGCTTATTTCTGTTCCTGGTGCCTCCTCAGTTTTTTCCTTCTTGCCTCACATCTTTCTTTTTCTTTCTTAACTATCTGTGTTTCTCACCCTCTGCATTTAATCAAGTTACCACCTTCCTCCACCGACTTAGTTGCCGGAAGCACAGAGGTATGATAAGCACAAGAGACAACTATTACTCTTAGTCTCAACATTAAGCATCACAGTAGTGGCAATAGCTGTTGACAGCTAAAAAAATAGAGTTGCTGGGAAGGTACTTATGCTACACTCCTCTGTAACATGCATATTAACATGCATATTCTACAGTGAACGTCTGTGAGTTTTCACATAGCCAAGCTGGATCAGCTTTTTTGTCAGAATGATCAGAGATATCCCAGGTCCATCTCCATGACCCATTTTTAAGTCACTTCTCCACAGCACAGAAGTGCAACAGGTTTCAATGAAACAGAGATAAGAACATATCTAATATGGAAAAAATAAAGAGATTGCATCATATTTCATTCTTGGGAAAGGAGAAGTTATGTTAGGTGAAACTTCCCAAGAAAATTCAACTGAAATAAAGTTCAACTAATGTTTTTGGCAAAAATTTTAACAAGTGAAAATAAAATCTTAACATATGAAATGATGAATCATTTCTATGCATGTTCTGCATAGGACGCTGGTGCTACACAGTGCAGGGCTATATAGGTAGTCGAGATAGCTCAGACTAGGTTTTAGTGGCAGAAGCAAAACAGCCACAGAAGTATGTCTCTGCCTGGACTTACACTCCTTGTTTCCTGATGTAATGAGTCCTGAAGAACAAAAAGCTTTTGCTCAACTATAAATTGTTTCTGTGTGAACATTATGCAGTATAGAAACAGGACACTGCGGGTGAGATTTATTTGATCAAATGCAGATATTTATGACTGAGCTGCTGTACGGATTTCCTTTATGGCTAGCGAGAAATATTATCATTTCTAGAGTGTGACTCACCTCATCCTACTGTAGATATCAACATCACAGTCCAGAACTGCCTCTATTTTTTCACTGACTTTAAAGGAAGCTTATGGTGACTAGCTGAGATGTAGACACCTAAAGTGAAAAGACATAGACCTCACCTTCCATCCACAATATAGTGGTTCAAACTGGAAGATGACTTTTACTCTCTGCGAACACACAGGAATCATGAAACTGTGCTGAGGCACCATTGTGCAACAGAAGTCGGCTAGAATCTTTGAGCATTCAAATATCATGGATACACTTCGTAGGAGCCCCCCAAATGCTGCAGAGTTACATCCTGAAATCAAAGAGCACATCTGCAATGCCAACGTCCCCTCTTCTGTGTGAAATCAACAATACTTCTTAACAGACAGAAAAAACAAACTATCCTTTACATCATCATCATAGACGGCCTGACTTCAGAGGGACCAGCTTTCAACAACAGTTCACACAGAGCAGCAGCAGAATTTTGGCATTTGGTTCTGCACCGCTCTCAACTCCGAGCTGTGACCTCTGGGGAAACACAGTGGGAGGAGCTTGCCGTGGTCTCTCTTGGTATGTATCCTACTTTGGCTTGCTGCATTTTGTATACGAAAGTACGATGTAAAAACAAAAAACATTCTTACTCTGGTTTGCTGGGTTTTTTTCCTTAGTGCAAGAGCATTCTTACTGGCTCTAATAAAAAGGTTCTCAAGTGTGTTGTAGGCAGAAGCAGGAAATTTGCTATCCTCATGGATCAAACAGAGTCGGTACTAATAATACAGCACAGGGAAAGGAAAAAAAAAAAGAAAAGAGAAAAAGAAATGTTTAACACTCAGCACTAGAGGAGAGTGAAAACAGAACACACTTTGAAGAATTTCCTCGCTGCAGCACAGCCCCACATAGGAGAGGCTCCACAGTCAGACTCAACATGTTTTGAAGTTTCTCTGTTTGTTTAATCTTAAGGTCAGGTTTTGGCACTGTGCTATGATTGACACAATATAAAAGAATGAAGGCCCAAACTAGGGAAGGGGGAAAAAAACCTTGGGAAAGTGTGAGACTTAGTAAATCAAACTGTCTAAGAAGTAGGGCAACTGAGGTCCTTTAAGGACTGATGCAAAGTTGTATCTTAGACCAGAAGAGCAGTATCTAGAGATAGCTCTCTTTCTAATAACAAAATCTCATGGTCTAGCTGGGAGCTAAGAAATGATCTCCTTAAAGTCAATCCTCACTGCAGGGCCTGTGCAATGTGAGAAAACATTACTTTCCATAAAAAATAGAGAATAGAGCCAGAATGCTAAAAATCGCACAGTCAGTGTGAACTATCGTTCTGAAAGATTGCTACCACAATAATAATTTATTAATGTGGTTATATCACTGCAAATGCCTCTCTCTCAACTATGACTCTCTGAGGAGGATGTGAAAAACTGTAAAAATTCAAAATCTTCTCCATTTCTTGGTAACAGAGACTCCCTTTATTACCATTTTGGACTGTGCATAGTCTGACAACTTGTGAACAAGTTCTAAGGAAAACTCGGACTAAATAAAGAGTGCTTCCCTACAAAGGCATAGATGTACATTACAATTGGAGCCCAAGCCCGTTGTGTAAGGTGAACAATCCACCCCTCGTGAGCACAAGGAATGAGCATCCCAGAAGGGCACTACCTCCCTGTAGAGGCATTGCAGAGCTCGCTCTAAGGTGGACTGCCAGGTACTCTCTCTTGTTTAAAAGCAGAGGGTGTGCGCAAAGGCAGGAATGGGCAGAGCAGATCAGATGGAAATTTCACTGTGTCCAGTGACAGCAGCCTACAGCAGGTGCCTAGGGAAGAATATATGAACAGCCAAAGTATGCTAATATTTCACCATAATGCAGACTAGCCCAAAGCTGTGCCATCTGAACCTGCTCTAGATAGCAGAGCAGGGCAGCTCACAATGTGTAAAGCACAGAAGACAAAATTTTATTCATTAAGCAACAGGCTGAATCATTATATACGAATAATGGCCCATATCCTAAACTGGAAATCAAATATCCAATATCAGCATTACCAAAAAGAAGAGCAAACCTCCCATTATCTTCAGGGTATACAGAATTTTATTCCAAGCCCTAAGTAAATAATGATAATAAAAAGTAAGCCTGCCTCATTTACAGCATTTAATATATCTTGTTTCACCAGTGCAAAGAATTCCAGCTTTAGCTAAAGGCTATTCTTTGTTAATAATTATTTTTTACTAGTGCATTACACACTACATGTAGCTAGTGCATTTGTAAACTATACTAAAAAGGCAGCACCGCAGATAAAATATAAAGGGATGGAATCTGTTAATATGTAGCTACTGTTTTGCAAGGAAACACTTTGAAGTAAGTACCATTAGGGTTTTTCGCTGCATGCAGAATGTTAAATTAAAAATTAAAAGTGAGGGTCAGTTTTGTTTGGTTTTGGTTTTTAAATGGGAGTAACTTAGCTTCTATTGCACCCACTATATTTCAAAGTTTAATAAAACAGGTTTTACATTTTATTTTAATCATTTATATGCTATTTTTACTCTAACCATATATTTCTGACCTTGTCACATCAGAAATAATTTTTTAAAATCAAAATATCATTACAGAATCCAGAAGCTGTAATGAAGCTGCTAAACTCTGAAGTCATTACTGACATGAATAAATTTACTATGAATTTACATCAGTGTGGCACTGGGATTTGGCCCAATGTGTACATGTGTGGAGCTTTATTCTACAATGCAAGCATTCAAAGAATCAATAATTTGTAAAAACCCAGATTCCAATTTCCAGACTGAAAAGGTTGGAATGAATTATAACCGTATTAGGACACTAAAAACCTTATTAATGTGGTTCCAGGCAGTAGCAGGTTCTTTTCTCAGCCAAGTCACAGAACAACCCTCACCTTTTTATGGCTCAATTGCAACGCAGCTGGGGATTTGCACACAATGAGGCTGTTTTCACCAACAGGGCGACAGCTTTCTACATCTCTGTTGTGTCAGCCTTGAGGTGATGACTAGCGGTGAGGAAATTATCTTAAGGTGGGTAGTTTTGATGGATTTCCTTTCAGCAAAACAAAACCATATGGCGACGCAGCTTTCGCTTAGGCAGAGGTACGCCAGGTAACGAGGGGAATGCCAGGAAATGGTGATGAAGAAACATCCCAGACACCTGGCCTACCTGTTTGCACTGCCCGAACCGACTGCTGCAGCAGCCTTGCAGGGGCCTGCTCGCTCTTCAGGAGGACAACGTGAGGCAGAGTTATTTAATGCTCCAATGATCCTCAGTGGAGAACGACTGGATAACAGCTGAGCACATCCCTCCAGGTCCAAAAAATGTCAGACTGAACCTTTTGAGCTCTTGGTGACTCAGAGAACAGCTAAATTCCCAGCTAGAACCTTTTTATGAAACTGTGTGTTTTGAAGGACAGGGCAGTCCCTGTCTCCACATGATCTCACTCACACTGCTATGACCAAAACATACTCCTTGAACTAATTTGCCAACACTACCATCAACAGAGAAAATGTGTGTCAATGGCAAGAACTGGAATAATTTCTATGAACTAAGAAAGCAATTTAATGTAGAGGTTATAACATTTTACATCATAAAATACACTTTATACTGTACAAATTAAATAAACCACCATTTTAAAGTTATAGACACATCAATGTTACACACCAGTCAGAAGTTTTAATCCACCATTAAAAAGTCTAGTAACTCATTTCAAATCCTAAATCTTCTAGTTTTTATCTGATGACTGCATGTAACCAAACTATAGAAACAATCTGTTTTGATATTGTCCCTTCACGTGATAGCTGCTTATGTCCGTTTGTCTTCAAATTTACACAACCTTTTCTTTCTGACAGGAGTCAATGGAGAGTATATTTCTAAGTGTATTTTGGCTTCTACTGAAGGTTATAGTATAGTCACTCCATGATAGGGTGATCATGGAAGATATATGTCTTATACACCTGCTTGAAAGGCTGAGTGAACATGATCTACCAGGAAGCTGATCCTCAGCCATAATTCTACTGAAATAAACAGATTGCAGTTGAAATTCATGCTAGCAGAGGATTTTTATTCTGCATTGTCTTCCCATTTCTGCCTAAAATGATCATATGCAAACTTTCTTCAACTTGTTTTTAAGGTATGAATGAACAAGATAGAAAGGAATGGTGTTTGTATGGCTGGGGGTTGTAATTTAGGCTCTAAAACATATTATGAAGTCCAGAGAAATACATACAATGCAGTCAGGGATGTATCAAAGAGGGGAGACTGTCAAAAGAGATGAGAGAGAGAGAGAGAGAGAAGGAGTCATTTAGTCACATAATCTACTGCAGTTGGATTACTACAAAGCTGGCAAAAGAGGTGGTAAAGAAATCTATATATAACAGAATATGAATTTACGTTCCTTACCTCACAGCTTAAAGTACAGCCCCACAGCTACTGCTTCAGGGGATTGAAGAAAGAGAAATAGCTGTGGTACCTATGAAACATTGCCTGCCTTTTTGGAGCAGCCAGCTGGAATTGGCTAAAACGCAGAATGTCACATCAAATCTCATACAGATGAGAGGTTTGCTTGCTTTCCAGTAGAGATAACAATCGTGATGAGCCAGCAGAACTTAGTCTGCAGCAATATGAAAGACTCAGCGTATGAACATTTACTAACTCTGAATAACAGGATGAGCCAACCTGTAAGTGCACCACACCTTTGTAGGGCCATGAATTTATTTATTCACATATTTTTACTTTATAAAACAACACTAAGAGCATGGCCTCTTTCTTCTCATCTTTTGTGCACCCAGTTCCTAGTCTGGGTCCTAACAACCACAGTTTCCAGAGAATATGGTGTGCTGGCACCATGACAGTTTTTTTTTTCTCTACAGCCTTGGAGAGCCTGAAAATTCCCCCTTTTTTTTTTCTGAAACCGCTCGCTGGAGTGCAAGCAAAATCCTCCACAGATGGGGGACAAGCTTGAGAAACAGCAGTACGAGAGGTAATATTTTATAAAGAAAATGATGAATGATTCCAAGAAAGAAATTAGGAAGCAGAAATCATCTCAGGCATACATGGAACAACATCATGATGTAATGGAAAATGGACTGTATTATGGCCAGTGGTTTGATAATGAAGGGAAAGCTGTGAAGCTCATTTGTGACAATGTAAAAAAATAAAAAAGACAGAGCGTGTTGATAATGAGCCTTGAATACTCTTTCTTTTCTTTTTCCCCCTATTTTGTCACCTTTGGTCTGCTTGGCATTCACCCAAATTAGAAGACTGACAGTCATTTCTCTTTAATAATCACTCTTGGAAACTCAAGAAGCACTCCCTTTTCAGCTCTGTCAACAGGGAATCATTAACACTGAAAAAATATATATATATATGCTTAATTGTTTTTACTGAAATAAACACTCTGGGTACCCCCTGCCGTTTAATGAACATGCACTGGGTTAACTACAAGGGCTGCTACCACTGCCATCTTTGATTACTTGCTAGTGGCAGATGAAAGCTTAAAACACACGTATTTTTTTGACAGTAAATATGATTTCACTTTTTTGGCTTCCACATCAACCCACCCTTTTCAAAGTAGGGCAGACTAGCAAAGGCTGTCAAAATAAGGCTAGCAAGTAAGTGGAGTAGCAGCTCTCTACAGAGTTTGATTATTCTTCTGTGAAAGAGTCTGTAAACAAAACCTTTAGGCTTTTGTCTACTAAACAGTGCTTAGAAATTCTTCCAGCCTAGCATTTTTAATATGTGGGAACATGACTGCAGTAGGATTCAAGAGCACGCAACATTTTTGAAAGGAAGACAATTTATTTTTGTAACTAAATGTGGTCTCAGAAACAAAAATGCAGGCGAAAGACCACTTTTTTAAAAGAAAATAAATGCTCTGTGTGCCTGGATCCTCTGAGCTGTCTGAAAGACGTCTTTCTTTCGCTTTGACTATACATACCAAGATAATAACAGGGCAAAAATTATTTTCAAGTATCAAAAGGTTTTAATATCAATTTTGAGTTTGGAAGTGAAATTTAATTGAATACATATATTCAGGTCTTATTTTTCACTTCCATGCTTTGTGCTGTGATAATAAGCCAGCTAGTCTGAGGCCCGATGTCCCTTCAACTAAAAATCAGTTCTTTGAGATGGCCGGAACCTTTGGAACAAGCTATGTGCATTACAGGGCACAAATACTCAAGTCTCTTCCCTTCCTGGGAAAATATTTGATCTAGGATCGGGGAATGCTTCTCTTCACCAGGTCAATCCACCAGTTTCTGATCACGGCCAGGAACTGGGTGCAAATTTATGCATGCCTCAAAGCAGAAACTGATGGGATATTTCCGTTGGACTTTCCCTCTCATATACCTAGCCCATGTCCATAAAAGGAAGTTAAACATTCCCTGAACCATCCTTTGACACTGCAGCCATACCCAAATCCATACCATTAAGCTCTTTTAGCCTCCAAGGAGGGTATCCACACCAATGCTGTCACATGGAGACAGTCTCTGGTTTGTGCAAAGTCCTGAACTAAGCTAGGGAAATGCCTGGGATGGCAATGGTGGATCCAGACCAAAGCAAGCCAAAGACCACTCTGACCGTGTAAAAGAACAGAAGATTTGAGTTCCATTGCCTGGGAACTTTCCCTGGCACATTCAAAGTTATTAGTATGGATGTAGCCATATGTGTCAAGGCGATTTAGACAGCAGCTGAGCCTGAAGTTTTTAACTGCTACCTTTGCCTAAATATCAGCCTTAGATGTCTAAAAGGGAAACCAGTTGCTTAACAGCACTTCTCAAATTTAGCTCCAAAAGGCTGAGTAGTTGCTATTGGTCCCTACAAGTTTTTTGCATAGGTTTTTGCTTCAGGTTGTAAAAGTTACTGCCAGTGTGATTTTGGTTTGCCTCCTATTATCTGAGATCTGCTGATCACTTTACCTCTAACATTAATGGCTATCTTTCAATCATCTTTTTAATATATTTTTTCCTTATTTATTAGACAATTAAGTGCTAGATATGCAATTACAGAAAGCAATGTATAATGAAATCTTTAAAAAGTACTTACATTTGGATTCTTAGAAGGGACAAGATCTTATAATCTGGTTAGCTCTTCTTCACTTCAAGGACTTGCTGAAAATTAGGGATTACTGCATCCTCCTAGTGTTAGTCATCAATCCTTATACACATCACTAGTGTTACACCCACCTAGTAGGGACAGTTTTAAGTGTCTCTCACAAAAATGTAAATATCAGCCAAACAATTTTTGCAGACTACAAAAGCTGGTGACAACGAGCCCCCTCCCCACCTCAGCTGTTTCTCTCAACCTTTTCAATGCCACCAGACTTTTGCTGACTTTGTATGAGAGTAATTCTAGAGACATCGGTATGATCAAACCCTCCTTGCATAATGCAGGAGGGACTAGAGCAATACATATGTGTTGCTTATGGCCATAGCAACACCTAAGTTTTAGTTGTCTTGCCACCTACTACAAATGACTTCAACTAGTGTGACTGGGCAGTGGATGACTCTATGGTTCACACCCACATACACATACACACATGAACCTCCCCGTTCCCCATCACTGGAAAAGAGTGACTTCTAGGATGAAACACAACTAACAATGCACACCTACGCTCTTGGACAGTGAAGATTAATATCATAGAAATCTTCTGGAGTAAATAAGTAAAAATTAAAGTATACAGTTATTGAAATACTCTTTAGTTGTAATATTATTTTGCAAACATCCTATGTATTTCCTTTTTAAATATGCAGGGAGAAAATCTCTTGGATTTTATTGAAAGGACTAGGATTTTCCTTTGAGATTTTCCACAAAAATGTTGATGCAGCATGATTCTGTGTGATCTGAAGAAAAGCTCACATTGTTGATTTCTGGTGTGATGTTACTATTAGAGCTGCTTGGAAATAGCTTTTCAATGTAAAGTGGAATTTTACATTTTGGTGATTTTTTAAAATTTGATTTCTCATTGGAAAATCAAAAGGACCCAAATTTTCCACTTTCAACTTATTTTCAGAGCAGTGTAAGAAAATGAAGACTGTACTTTACTCATAGACACTGAAATAGGCCTTAAAGATCTCATACTTTGAAATAACAATTAGAGAAAATTACTATTAGATTTTTGTGAGGGTATCAGGAGTTCACAGTTGGAATAATAATATCAAAATGGAGGCTGAAGCCAAAACCCTCCCTTGGCAAAAGGAAAGTAAACTGCAGTAGACTCTACCAGAGTCAGAAAAGCAGGTCTGCAGTTTTCAGGGCTCCTTGAAGCAGTGCAACATTCTGCAGTCTTCTTTCTGGATGGGGAGATCTGTAGAGTAAAAGAGACATTTTCAAGACTATCTTGTGGATAAGTGATACAATTATTTCACCATCAATAAAATTAAAGTTTTTGCAACAGCTGCATCATGTTATTTGAATATTCTCTATATTCTTATTCAATTCAGGACAAAAACATTTTATTGGAACAAGCAGAGAAGAGTTACATGAACACTAAGCGGTTCCTTCCTATCTCCTAGTACGATGTGCATCTCAGGTACATTTCACATACAGTAGTTCTCATGTTCATTGTGGTAGAGCGTATTTATTTTGAAGATCCATTTCTTGGGCATATTATTAGAGATCTAAACTCTCATCTGAAATGTCCTTTGTCTTATTTTATTGCGACAGAACATGCCATGGATCTGAATCCTATTGCTAGCTGAGCCTCCTTTGCATTATGCAGATGTTTTAACCAGGTGTTTTGAAAAGAATTCCTTACTCTCTTATTCTGTATCTGCTTTGTGTTATTTAGACATAGCACAATTAAGAGTTACAAAGAGAGATGTTTTACATTTCCAGTTTGAAGTTGCAAGGCTTAGTATATAGAGACACTAACTGTAGGATCACGCAACCTTTGTCTTAATTGGGTAAACAGGGTGTTTGGAGTATCACACAGCAGGACCAGGCTAATTAAATCTTGTTCAGATTTCTCACTGGGGAGTTTATGCAACCACTGAACTCTAAGCCGTAGTGTTGCAGATCAGAAACCATCTAATTAAGGTAGATATTTTGGGGAACGATTGCCCTTCCTTTCCTAAAGAAATGTTGTAATCAACCTGTGGCATTTTGTTGAGATGGAGTAAAGACAATCTGATTGAAATGAGCTGTTTGAACAAAACTGCTGAAAATACAGATGTTTTCAAAAAAGCAAGTGAACTTTTAACTATTATGTCTTCAAGTGACAGCCTTTTGAATAAGTACTCTTAAAATTGTCATTTTGGGCTAAATGGCCATAGGTGAGTGAATTGCATCACTTCAGTTGTATTTCTCTATGCCTGTGCTAGGAGCCCTTAATCCCACACTTAGGCTGGAGAACTCCAGGTAGATTCACAATGGTATTATCATGCAGGGGCAGACATGTCTGTGCTAGATGTTCATGCAGGAGGACAGAGACAATGGCAGAGAGCAACTCCCTCCTACAAGAACAGAAATAGGAGACAAAGAGGGCCACTGAAGGCAAGACTGAGACAATGACCACTTCTAGCGATGTGTGGTTCTTCACTGCCTCACATATGTCCCTCTGCAGGTTTTTCCCAGCCTTTATTACTTCAGATAAGATAACTTAACACACAGGAGAAGGACCAAGAATATCAGACTGAAGGCCTTGACAAGAAACCCTCCTATGTTGAGACATTTAGGCTACAGCTAACTATGGAACTCATAAAAACATCCCAACTGCTCAGGTATGTGAGCATCCTCCAGTTGCATTTTGTGTGCATACCGGGAGAGACCAGCATGCTCACCATCCCATTCTGCTTCCCAGTTCTCCCTTTCTGTGTTTAAAATAATTTGTGCATGCTCCAGCAGGTTCTCCAGATGGCATGATCTGGGACTGCAGATACACAGTAGAAAGCACCTGCGGTGCAGTTTAGGTATATCTTTACAGACTGACTTGGCCCTTGCGGCCAAGCCACAGCTGACTAGAAGTGGGATCCCATGGGCCTAAACCGGGGTGCAGACCTTCCTGACCCTCAAGTGGACAATATCTTGATAATAAATCCGAATCAAAAGATATAATGATGAACAAAGACATAATCCCACCAATGTGAGGATGTCTCTCCCACTCCTGTGCTGAATGCTACACATGGATAGTAGAAACAAATTTAACTTACCAGCTAGAGTAACTCCCAAATAACTAGATATAAGATCTGAAAGAAACATCTGGATTTATAGGTCTTTCCTTTGCCAGGGCTCTGTGAGGCTCTGCCAGGCTTTCTCTTAGATCAGGCAGGTGGAAAAAAGCAGGACAAGAGGCCCTCCATTGCACATTTAAGCTGTCAAAGCTTAATATGGCACTCGAGGCTAAGTCATAGAGGCCAAGCTCACAGCACGTGAATTCCTTGCAGTATTCATTGGAATTATCCTCATGTCACAAATATGATAAATTTCTGTTTGCATATACTGAAAGTTGCTATTTTTTTCATTTCAGCAATAGAGACTAGAGATAGGATGCATATCTAAATACCTAGAACAGCTTCTCAGTTTTCACATTCAGATGCCTCCCCAAAGCATATTGCCACAAGACCTGCATGCACATTATTCTCCCTTCCCGCAGCCTGGTATCTAATTGGAAAAACCCTGAGTGCTTGGCTGGGGAGACAGCCATGGAGTAATCTAATAGATCCACTGGTCTGGATGCTTTGCAGGGCAGGACTCTGGGTCATATCATATGGCATGCATCTGCTCTAGAGTTTAGATGCATCCTAGAGATGCTTCAACTCAGTTCTCAAAGGGGCTTAATCATGATGACTCTCAGGTGACTCTTAGAATATAAATAAAAAGCCAAAATTTTAAGTCAAAGTTTCACAGGACTTATGAATGGCTAAAGGCCTGGGAATAAGAGTCACCCAGACAACATGGTTAGGTGTGGGGATGCTTAAGCTGTCCAACAGGACATACTGAAGTCCTGCCTCTCTCCAAGTTGAGGCATCTCTGTATAGGTCTGAGTTAGGTGCCAGTGTAGCATTAGCATTCACAGCCTGTGCTCTGGTGTCTGAATGTCCCTCTGGGAAGGAATTTCTATTCAGTCCTTCTATTTTAACACATGTCCTGAAAGAAATCTAGATGCCTAACGAGTTCTGGAAGCTGAGCTAAAATCCTTTACAGGTCTCACAGGCAATGAGTGGCAGAGGAAGTCCTTGAATCTGTCTTCTGTGAATTCAGGGAAGCATCTTAACTCACCTGTAGACACTTTACCTTCGCGCACTGAGGATGATGACCTAATTGGATGGCCAAGGGAATAGAGAACGGCTATTCTGTAGTGCAGGACCGGCGACCTTGTCCTCAGTTCCTTAGTGTTGCCATCTGTTTCTGGAGGCTCCTAAACAGAAGGGGAAAAAAGAAATAGGATAATTAGCCTATAGCAACTTCAGAACTATCAGTGATCAATTTTATGGCTGCAAGAGAACATCTGGAAAAGAGAAGACATCTCTTGCAGTGATTGCTGACCAGATCAAAAGTGATGATAGTACCAAATTCATGTAACAGAAATCAAAGGTTTTTAACAAAGGTGGATCTTCATCTGCACTTGAAGCGATCAGCAAATGTTAAGTAAATGTTTACTTGTAAATGAAAACATTAAAACAAACTTTTGTTTTTACGCATTTTTAATAACCACTAAAAGTTCAGATCTTCAGAGATTTGCCTTTGGCCTAGCTGAGATACCGCTATTTCCTCAAATACAAAATTGCTTAAGAAATGGTATCAGGTACAGACTATGGATACCTGATCCATAGCCCAGATGACTGATAGAGCAGTGTGGATACTATTTATTCTTTTGTAAAATCTTATTCACATGTAGATATATAACTTCATCAGTTAAACTCCAGGACTGTGGTCCTTGTAAACTTCTCCATTTCCTGAAAACACAGTAATTTTTATTAAGGTTATTGTTGTTGATCATGTTTTTGTTCTCCTTCATAATTTCTCAGTTCTTCTTATTCAAAGCAAACCTCAAGGCTTGTCTAAATAGGAGACCACAAGCCAAATTATGATCTCAGTCCAGTGTAAGTCTGCTTTATTTGCCTCTGGTAGACAGACTTCATGTTAATTTTGAGATAACTGTATGAGGGAATCTGAGCCAAAACTACAAATTAAACTCTTTTCTGAGAGATCTACAGTACCCTGTAACCCCCAAGTGCAGATTCACCTGGAAAAGTTGCTTTGCCTGGTGATCTCTTGTGCATTTAGATCATCATAAAAAACTGCTCTTTGCAAACCTAAGTCTAGCTAATGCATAGTCTGGTAGTTGAGGGAAGATTTTCCTCTGTGTATTTTACTTTCAGAACACATCTGTCTGCCCTTGAATTAGTTTGCTCTCTGAACCATAATCTCTGTTTTATCTGGAGAATACCTGAAATGTCCTTCAGTTTTAGCAGTGTATCCTGAATCCAGCAGAGATTTCTTAATACACAGAACAGATGAGAATCTGTTTCTACCCATTTATTATACCTGGAGCATACCTCAACAATCCCTTGACATTTCCTGTTTTGCTGACTCAAAGTAGTAACAGAGAACAGCAAAAGAAATACAAGTAATTTGAGCTATTCTGGGACTCCAGAGCCTTAAAGCAAGAAGTTCCTCCAGCTAGGAAAAAAATGTGAACTTTGAATTTGTTGTCCACTACTGCTGGCAACAGAGTTACAGTATGAAAAATAATTGCCTGTAGGGGTGTTAGGTATGTGTTCAACAACTGGGGATCACACATGGTTAATGTGAAATTCATGGAAAACCTGTATTTTTTCATTTTTCCAGAATTTACAGAAACATTTTTGTAAGTTACTGCATTTTTAAATGCCATTCTGAGAGTGTGCCTACACTTCCCAACAAGTTTTCCAATTTAATTTTGAATATATTTCAAAATTTCTTTTTAACAGAGATAAAAAAAATCCAGTAACAATAAATATAGATGAACTCTGAAAAATGCGCTGAGCTTGTATAAGTAGAATCCATTGCTATGAAAGTTAGAAAGGGTGAGGAACAGGATTAGATGGGGTAGGGAGCTCTGACTGCTGGTAAAAAAAGCAGTATGCAAAGAGACCAAAGGACAATTTTGCAATAAAAAATAAATATGCAAGCAGCTGCTATCAACACCGATAGAAATTAAATGCCAGCTTAAGTGGGATTTTCAAAGGCACTCGGCACTGGTTTAATTTACTTTCTGCTGCAGTGGATGGGACTTTTGCTGGTGAGGTTAGCTGAAGCCACGCTTCTGAAAACGCCACCCTGAAATCACTCCTACCTCTCCTGCTCCTTGATCCTGGAAAATATTCGTATCATCTTTACAATAAAAACTTCAGGATGGAAAATGTTCCTTTGCTGTGTGACTTTGCAGCAGCAACCATGCTGATACAAGAGTGGTTTTTTTCAGAACTTGGCCTCACGGGTCATTCCCTCTCTGCCCCTCCAGCAGACGCATTTAACTTTGTTTCAGCTCAATCCTGTGAGCACAGAGCTCCTTGGGCTGAGACTCCAGACCGGTAGAGAGTTGTTCATCTCTGACAGCACAAGATGTGTGCAGCTGAGCTGAAACCGTGAACTGAGTTTCATTTTCTCTTTGCTCTGCCCCTCTAAGCTCGTTCTGACCTGACCCCGTCCCCCCAGGGTGCCAGGCAGCCTCTGCCTTCTCCTCTCTTCGGCCACGTGGTGGTCCATCAGAGATGCAACTCTTGGGCAAAGCCAGCTGCTCCCCAGTTACTCGAGACACCTGGTAGACGTCCCAGTGGAAGGGAAGAGAGGTGGGCTGTCGAAGGAGGCATGCTAGCAGAGATGTGGGCAGGTTTACAACCATATAACCTTTTCTTTTTTTTGGTGGGAATGGGCACTATTAGGATTTTGACTTTCCCACCAAGCCTTCCTCTCCCAAACCAAGTGCAACCAGACTGCGCACCTCATCCCATCCCCATGTGTAATTACTACTGTGGGTTGTTACCACTCAGCACACCCCTCCGTGTGGGAAAACAGCTGGGGGGTGCCAGAGATGAGGACACATGAGAAGCAGGAGCACTGAGTGAAATCCTTGATTATGTTACTGTATGCTGTAGAAGGGCTTGATTGAAATGAGCATCAGCTGCATGGAGTGCCGGGGGAGTAGCTTGGCCACCTTGAACGGTTGTGGCAATAGACATACTGTTTCCCAGATCGTGGGAGCTCTCTGAAGCAGAATGCCATCCGGCCTTGCTCTCCACAAAACAGCAGCCCTCAGTCCATTCATCTCCTGATCTCCTCATGAACTTCAGCTTTAATTTCCCTCTAAGCGGGATTATGCCACGGCGACACAAGCAGGCGTTCAGCTCTCCGCTCCACAGCAGACAGTCGCGGTGAGGGTAAGAGCTCTTTTCCTCTGAAACGACGAGGGGGAAGAGTCTTGTGTTTTTCATTCCCTGCCTGAATTTAAGAATGGCAGAAAGCCAAGGAATAGCACGGTGTGTGCACCCATGCAAACTGCAGCTGAGGGATATAATTTTCTAATCTTCAGAGCAGCCCTTCACACAAGCCTAGGAGACTGTAGCCCAGCAGCTGGTAACAGTGTTTCTCAAATACTCACCAGCATAAAACCACATTTACATTTAAGCTCAATCTCACAGAAATGGTACTAATACAGAGCTTTCCATTTTTACTCATTTTTATAAAGAAGAATCACACACATTCTGATTCTGATAATGTGAATTCTTTTTTTCACACCCGCACCTCTGAAACTGCGGTTAGCAACAGCGTGATTTCACATTCAAAACTTCTCTCTTATGGTTTCCTTTTACCATCTATATAATGAATTAGTCCTTTTTTCTCCATTTTCTAAGAGAAGAAAGCATTCTTAAGGAAAGCTTAAAATTAAAACCAAAAACCTCCCTTCCTCTTTCCTACTCCCCAAATCTAATAGCGAAAATTTATTCTGTTTTAGTGCAACAGGTCAATACTGTGATGATGTCACTAGGCATGTTCATGATGTTGCGTAAAATTAGAGCTACATTACTAATGCTAATCTTAAGAAGAAACAGTTATAAAATTGTCACAGACTTGTCATATAGGGTGGATCCTGGAAAAATTTTTAAAAATTTCAATATCCCCTTGAGTGAAAACCAAAAAATACCCCGATTTAAACCTGTGACTGATTCATATTTGGAAAATAAGCAACTTCTGTCCACAGGGGTCTCATGACTTTCATGCTGCAGTAGCTTCCTGGATGTAGGCTGCTGAAAATGTGGCCCACCTAGTATAAAGAGTTAAGGTGAAGGAATAACTGCACCAAGAATTCAACTGCACCATTACAGAATACATGCATATGCTTAAAGTCCAAGTTTCTTAAGGTTAATGCATTAAAGATCAGAGCTGGGCACAAAAGGGAATCAATGGAGAGGTATCAAATATAGTAAGTTACCAGGGCTGAAAGTTACAAATTGACTCTGACTTGTGCAAGTAGTCCACACCATATGCCTTTCTATTCTAATGTTTCAGCGAATTGCTTGAGTAAATAAATTAATTGCATCATCATGAGGAAACACACATGGAATTTGCTTTACCACAAGGCAGAATGTAACTCGGTAGGTGACCCAAATGGATGAGCAACAGAGCTGTGGGGAGCTTCAGCGGCGTTCTTGGAGAGCCACCATATTTGCTGCAACAGTAATTAGACAGGAGCTGGCAAGAGCTGGTGGTGGTGCAGTTTTAAATAAAACTTGGTATTTATTAAAATGCTTTGGAGAACGGCTGATACTCTTTCCTCAGTATTCTTCATTGTTCCAACAGCCCTGAAAGAAGAGTTGCAAAAACTCCGAAAAAGTTCCCATAGCAACAGCAAGGAGACGGGACCATTTTTCTCCTAGCCCTGGGTGAACAGCAACGACATGCAATTGTGGTAGATGGTCCCTTCCTGTGCTGAGCAGTTCTATTTTGTTTTGCAGTTTCACACAGAAGGGTAATATTTTCACTGCCCCCCCCAAAAGAGATGACTGCCTTTTCTGTTAAAATTATTTTTTATATATATATTATATTATTATCTACTTCTAAGGAGGACAAAGAAGCTCTTTTTATCCTCAGAAACAAGAACGATAAAACAACAGCCTGTATGCATGCACATCGTAGACTGCATATAAGGCCAGCAATGAAGCTTGATGACCACCTCCTCATGGAAACCGCCTCAAATCTGCACCTAAGCAGGTGGGGTCCACCCACCCGTGAGCCCCAGTTTTGCTCCCAGCCCTTGGAATATTCCCAAGGGGCTTCGTGCCTCTGCGGGACTCTGGGGTACCCTACAGCCCTCTCGTTGCTGCTGTGGTCAGCAGTGTGCGCCATCCCCACGGGACTCCCAGCGCGTGGACTTATGCTTTTATACAGAAATGGGAAATGATGGGCCAGGCTACGAGGTGAAATGAAAAGGCCCACTTAGACCTCCCTAGATTAAGATAAGCCTACCCAATCTTTTGTAGTTGCCTTCAGGAATGTAATGGCTAGTCACAGAATCTGCAAAAGTCATCAGAACAGTCCTGAGGTTAGCACACTTCTCGGGGTATCATGAAAGTTTTACTTACAACAGGCTTTTATGCATGAGTGTAGCGATACTTTCTAATGCAGATATAACAACAAAAAACAGAGAACCGGCAATTTGTGTATCCATACTTCAAGAAAGTGTTTCAGAACACCGGCCTCTATTACTTCAAGATCTCCCAGTACATGTAAACAAACTACTTGCTTCTTAATAGGAAAACTGACTAAAAATACAAATGTATGTATTACAATTTACATGATCTCTATGCGCTGCCTCTACACTCAGGCTTTAGAGGTGTCTTCAGCGGTCTAACACAATGAAATATTTTCTATTTCATTTTCACTGTTATCCAATAAGATCATTGATTTTATCAACTTTTTAATTAACTAAGCACAGTTTCTGCTTACTTGATATTTCAGTTTTTGCAGCTCTTCTCTCATCCAGTACTTCCAACCAATTCTGTACATCAAAAGGACTTTTTTTGTTGGGCTACCAGCACTTCAGAACTGTGCTCACAACACCCGTATGAATTCCTACACATGCAAATGTAGGAAATCGTTGGTCCCAGTATGTGTGTATTACAACGGTGTACCAGACTGGCGTATACTAGCCTATTTTGACTGGGGCTATAACTATGCCTACACAAAGTCTCTTGCCCACACAGGTTGTTTTTTTTTCCATCATGCTAACCGGTATAACTGGTAGATCAGGCCCTGCCCCAAGTGCACAGGAGATGGCAAAGTAGTAAGAGACTCCTGTGCTCTGGGGGTTTCCCTTTCACGAGCACTCCCCCCCCCCCCCATTGCCCTGGCCAGGGCAGCTGCCCTGCATCCCCAGTGGGAAAGGCCAACAGCAGAGGCCGGTGCCTGCTGGAACCGCCTGACCATAGCACAGTTTTGCAAGCGTTTGGGGGTTTGTCCAGAATTTCTTACCAACAAGGACAAAAGAATAAAGATTTCGATCAAAAACTGATTTTTAAAAAAAGACAATTTTCTGCCTTCAGAAACTGAAGTTTTTTGAAAAATGCCCTTTGCTTTAAAACTCTAAAAATTAAACATGACAAGTATTTTGTGGATTTTTTTAAAAATCCATTTTTTTTCTTTAAAAAGCTCTGAAGAATTTTCAGCCATGTGAAAGAGTTTATTCCAAGAGACTCCTTCCTCTACGAAGGTGCTGGCTTGCCAGTTTATACTGCTGAAATTTGAGCAGTGTAGAAGCAACAAAATGTACTTATAGAGAAGCCTTTGAAAGAAAGTTCTAGCACCTATGACTACCAGGGAACTATTGATAATAAAATATCCTTTTATACAAAGTTAGGAAACATTTGCTCTCATATACAGCAACCTCATTAGTAAATAGAGTCACAGTGGTACGCTTTATATAAAAACAAGCCAGACTCATATTCTTTCTCCTTGATTTTAAAAACCAATGTTATAGATTAGAAATGATTAAAATGAAGAAGTCAATGTATTAACTGAAAAATTTCAGGGAAGCTGACAAGAGTCAAACCAGCTGCACAGCCCTCTGCCTCCTCCTCGTTGTATTTCGGCGTCCTCAAACAAGGGTGCTGAGAAGAGCTCAAGCGTTGCCACCCCTCCCCCCAAAATAATTGAGCATGCCCTCAGCTCCCATAAAGTCAGCCTGCACAATCCCGAGGGAGGTAGAAATTCCCATAAAAGGATCATTCCAAATCCCCAGGATAAGTTTATTTGGCACGCTATTCAAGCAAAAGGAGCCTTGCAATTGTTTTCCTTGACCTTTTAACCTGCTTTTCTTATCCCAACAGAGGTCAAAGGACAAGAACCAGGCTCCCCTCCCCCAGGCTCTCCCTGCCCCGGCCCCTGAGCACACCGAGGCTCTAAGGAAGAGTTTAACCCAGGCAGCCAGAAACAGATGTCTGCAGTGTGAGGGCTGGGGGAGGGAAGGGAAAGGAAGTGTAGGAAAGGTGACTTGGAGCTGGTATTTATTTAATTGATCATTAAGCCTGGAAAGGAGAGAAAAATCGAAGAAAGTTTTCCTCCAGGCAAAGAAAGTAATGGGGATTAGGGCACTTTGTGTATCGATGCTGATATAATAGTATTTTTTCTCTGCTAGTTTCAGTGGGTCAAATCTTAGCAATGCTTCAAGAGATTACATCTGACTCCGCGCGGCTCTCCAGGAGGCGGAGGAGAGGGAAAGCGCCTGCGAGGGGATTTCATCACATTTGCCTTCCCCCTGGCGAAGCCAGAAAAAAATCCTGCGCTCTGTTTACATTCTGAAGCACCCTCAGTTCCAGCTGCAAAACTGGAAAACTGCAAAACGGCGGAGCTGCAAAACCCCCAAGGCGGAGGAAGACGAGGAAAGCTGCTCCGAAAAAGGGGGCGATCCCCACAGGGGCGAGAGGCGGCCGTCCCTGCCCACCCTGAGGGCTTGCTGCTGGGGCGGCCATGATGACGACCCCTCACACCACCCTCTGGTCCGGGGGGCGATCCCCACAGGGGCGAGAGGCGGCCGTCCCTGCCCACCCTGAGGGCTTGCTGCTGGGGCGGCCATGATGACGACCCCTCACACCACCCTCTGGTCCGGGGGGCGATCCCCACAGGGGCGAGAGGCGGCCGTCCCTGCCCACCCTGAGGGCTTGCTGCTGGGGCGGCCATGATGACGACCCCTCACACCACCCTCTGGTCCGGGGGGCGATCCCCACAGGGGCGAGAGGCGGCCGTCCCTGCCCACCCTGAGGGCTTGCTGCTGGGGCGGCCATGATGACGACCCCTCACACCACCCTCTGGTCCGGGCGAGGCCTGCCCGAGGACGGGGCGGGGGCCTTGCGCACACCTTCCCCGGCGTCGGTGAACAAAATGGCAGCTGATGTGGCCGAAGAGGGGGGGGCTCCCAAGCACTGAGGGAGCCCCAAAAGCTGCCAGGGCTGTTTGCCGGTACAAGAAGCCGGTGTGGTGCCTCTGGGGACAGCCGGCTCCCGGGGCTGTGTGAGGAGCAGGCCGCGGGGGGGGCACAATTCACCTGGCTCGGCCCTGCCGCCGGGGCAGCGACCCACAAACGGCGGCCCGGTTGCCCACACCGCGTTTCAGCTCGCCGGTGGAAGGCGCGGGCAGTGCTCCTCTCTTCGAAGGTCGTCGGTAACCGGCCGTGCGCGGCGGGAGCCCGCGCTGACCTCGCCACAAAGAGCGGGCTTCGCTCCGCCGCCCCCCTCCCCCGCCCGCCGGCCGGGAGCACGTGACCCCGCCGGGCGGGGGAGGGGCCGCCCCGTGCAGCCTCGTCGAGAGGCGAACGGGTTTGGGGTTGGGGTTTTTTATTTAATTTTTTTTTTTTTTTTTTTTTTTTTAAAACCAGACTGACTAAATTTACCGTTTCCTTTTGCGGCCGGGGTGGGCGATGGTAAAACGCGTTGTCGGGAAGCCGAGGACGGGCCACCCCTGCCCTGCCCGGCGGCGGCGACATTAAAAAACAAAACCACCTTGAAAAAGAGGAGCCCGAAGGCGCCGAGGTCCCTGAGGCGGGAGGTGGCCGCCATTTTCCTTGCCCGCCCAGACACAGGGTTTCCCCGCAACCTGCCGCTCCTGGCTCCTCTGTCAGGCGGGTTTGTGGGCGGCAGGGACGGTTTTACAAAAATAAAGGGAGAAGAGGGACAAGGGGGTGGCCTGTAATCCCCTCCGCCCGTGTGAGGCCGGGTTCCGCGGGCACCCCTGGGGCTTCCTCACAGCCTGAGCCTCTTCTCCCGCCATGGCGTGGGCCTGCCTGTCGTGGGTCAAGCCTGTATTCAGGTTTTCCTGTTAAATATTCAGGCAATTCGGGCTGAGGGGTAGTTAGTGTGCTGGAGTGCCACTGTCAATCTCCTTGCTTTGGTTCAGAACCAAACCGCAACAGAAGAAACACGTGTTTCTGTAACCAGCAGCTCTTTCTGTGTCCCAGTAACCTATCGCTTACACCGTGGGTGCTGCAAAAGTGGCTTGAAGTATGTGTTTTGAAGCCAAGAAAGCTATACATTCAATAGGTTACATGTTAGAGTATTGCCTTCTAAATTTTCAAGCAGAATAAGGAGGTGGGGAAAAAGGAGAGTGCTCTAGAAACCTTGACTTACGGCGTGGGAGGCAGAATGTGAATGCCCCTCCAGTGCAGATGGCAACGGTGCATCGATACCGCACCGCTTTGTGTGCTGAGAATGGGGAAAATCCCTCACAGGACAGCTTCACCTGAATTATTTGGGGATTTTAGGCAGTGGGAGTCTAAAAGCATTTGCATCAGCTGAGGTCCCATCCTTCCCTCACCAGATCACGGCAAGGACTGTAGCCCCTCATCCTCTGAGGTGACCCCTCTGACACACAGCTGTCTCCCCCTCCTTATGTGCAGTACCAAAATCTGTGAACCCCGCTGCAGCTTCTCCGCACCATGATCTTCCACGTCAGCCCAGAAGGAGCCGGCAGAAGAAACGCTGCGCTGAGCTGCTCGTCATCACGGAACCTCCCGGGAGTGATACGGCTCCAGTGCCCTCTGCAACCTCAGTCAAAACGACAAAAAAAGGGGATATAATTTCTTTGTGATACCAGTGCATAACCTCTTGTCTTTCCTGAAATTTTTCCTAAATATTCACTAAACTGAAAGAAAAAAAAAAAGCCAAAGACTGTCAAATGCTGCCTGGAGTGGAACACATTCAAGGAGGTCTCTCCAGGGACCCTGGGACAGATTATACAGTGAAGTCAATGAGGGTATGAATCTGCACTGCAAGAGTGCGCTGTGAAACTCATTCCAAGGGTAAAAGTCAGACTGATGTGAGTGATGTGGTATTTCATGGGGATGTAAAATTAGGATACACGTAGAGGGCCAATTTCTCTGCTGACCTAATCTAATGCCATTCCAGTAATCTCAGAAAATTGCACTGATTAATACAAGAAGTGACTCTCATCCTGGAACGATGAGAGCAGTATTTCAGCAAAAGCAAGTAAAGGAGACTGTAAAGTTCAGGCTTGGTGTAAACTGATGTTCACTTAAAATAATGATCATGTCCTAAATTCACATAGGATCGGTTCAGCCCATGAGAAGTTATCACTGTGATTTGAAAGCTTTTGGAATTGGCTTTGAGTGTTAGAGTGGCACCAGTGGAAAAATGTTAACATCTACCCCTTTTCTTACTAATTTAAACTTGCTATGCAGCTTAAACCCTGCCTCACATCACCGGTGAATTTGGCAAGTTAGCTTTTGTTGGGCTGTTTTAACACATTTCAAGAGTCCTAAATATGATTCTAGTGTATCAACTCTTTTTAAGAAGAAAGTAAGGAAAAGCAAAGCTTTTTTGTGTGCTTGAGAAAACTGAAATGGCTGTCATGAGTCTAGCATTCATATTATACATTCTGATAAACCATCTTTTGTGGAAATAATTATTAAAACATATTTTTATTTTTATAGACTGTTTGATTTCTTTTGCTGCTGGAGGTATGTTGCCCAGTCTGTTGTCTGAAAGAAACTCATGACAAAATGGGCAAACTGACAGGAAAATAAGACCTAATGATGGAGAAAATCCAAATGGAAAGCCTGCTGCAATTTGACAAGGATCCACCAGAATCACTGGACACATTACAAACACCACTAATGCTTGCAATCTCAACCAAAGTCATAAAATACTTTTTTTAAAGGGCTATTGAAAATTCATTGTATAGCTAAACAAAATACAATTATTCTATCCTGCATTGTTTGGGATTTTATTACTCGGTTTGCCTCACTAATGCATATGCTGTCTTGTTTATCTAAGCTAGAATATCAATAAGCTTCAGTTTTTGCCCAGGATTTTTTCTGAGCAGTTACTGTGTAATGGAATGAAGTGGGGAGGCCAGAACCACAGGGTCCTAGGCGTTCTCTCCCTGCTTAAGTAAAATAAAGTACTCTCAGTAGGCTATCAGGAAAACTAAAAAGAAAAATATGCAACTGCATCAGTCACAGTTATAGATCAAATTGTGTTTGTTTGTAGGCATGTGTGTGTAAGTGTGCACTGGTGTTAACGTGTTCAGTTCTGTAAAGAACTTTCCTGCTACACCATAACAGGGAAGAGATTCACAGCTGCTACTGGAAGTTGCCTGATAGCAAAAACCAGAAGCCTTCCCAGTAGCTGATCACTGCTTTTAAAAATATATCAGTTGCTATTCCTTTTAAATAAGAAATGTTTTTTATCACAGGGAAAATACAGGTTCTCAGATTTGCTGGGCTTGGTTGCATAAAGTCCATAGTGTCCTTGGTGGACCTTTATTCCAAGGGAAGGTAAGCAATGTCATTGTTATTTTCCCTTTGGGTTTTGTTGTGTTGATGTGAGTATCCATAAATAGTTTAAGATCCCATTTATTCTGTAACGTTCTGGGTATTTACAGTGGGATATGCTGAATCATCAGATCCTTTGGTCGCCTTGCCATCTTCCTTTTCCCAAATAACTGCTTGTTTCAAGGCTGTCCTACCCCATCAATCCCTTTTCCCCCTTACTCCACATGAGAGAGGTTTTGATTCTATTTCACCACAGGCTGTCTATTGCAACTCATCACTTGCATTGACACTGAAGCAGAGTATTGAAAAGTTGGGGTGCATCTGGCTCTTGGTGTGAAAACTACACAATGTGCAGCAGTGCCTGACTTCTAACCTTATACTGAAATCTCACATACAAAAGGTAGAGCTAATATTTCTGTTTAGGACTGAAATTAAACCCTGCTGGTTTTCAACGAGCATTCCTCATCTCTTCTTTTCAAAGTCATAAGGATTGTTGACCTACTTTTCAGGTGGAAAAAAGAGACATGGAGGCAGCAAGCTGTTTTGTAATATACTGTGAAATGATTTCTCTCCACAAGTACATAAACAGTTATTTACATTCAAATATGACTGGCCTTCCAAATCTGAGTATCTTCTTTGATTCCTCAGATGTTGCTTTCTAAAGTGAGTGGTCACAGATTTAGGGGAATGCAGCATTTGCTTCTTTAAAACAAATCTTTAGCATGTGTGGTTTTTCCTGCTTATTTGAAAGCAGATTTGTTGTTATTTTTCTGGACTCATATTTTGGGGGGTTCAGACGAGGGCTAGGCTACATATGTGATCTTTCAGCCTTCAGGACAAGACGAATTTAACTGTAGTGCATTTATGAGGCCTGTGGGTGCGATCAAGAAGCAGGTTTTCAGAATCAATTAACGACGGCGTGGTGTGCTGGAAAGGGAGGCAGAGGATCTGAACGGAGTCTCTGCATGGCTGATACAGTTTGGAAAGGGTCTCTGCTGCAGAGGATCAGCAGCCTGTCATTTGCCACCTCCCACTTCAGTTTCACCCCATCAGTAGAGAAGTCTGAGTCTGGAACGCAAAAGCTACTTTCTCAGATTTCCCTCTGACATCCAGTACTGAATGTACCTTCTGTGTCTGAACTGAAAATTTAATCACCTTTTTTATTCTTCTGATTTCACCCTCCCTGTTTCGTTCCTTACATAAAGCAGAAAACACAGGCAAGGAAAAGCAGCCAGAAGGTCCCTCAGTCTAGAGGGGGCTGGGATGTTCAAGACAATTACTGTGGGAGACTGCGTAGCTATGCAATAGCAAAGCCAAAGAAGGAGCCCTGGGGAATTACATCAGCTTTTTTTTTTTCTCTCCTAAGGGGAAAAATCCTGAATAGGGTTATAAGCTGTCTAACTCTAATCAGCACTGTCCTAGTTCACAGCAAAGCATGCAGAATGAACCAAGAGCAGAGCATGCAGAGCTTCTGCAACGCACTGTTTTCAAAAACCAAGGCACATAATTTCCTGTGAAGCCCTAAAGAATGGAAGGGATAATATGAAACGCAGGCTTTTTCCTGGTAATCCTCTCTGTGCATACTCTGTTTCACCTTCAATCTCCCTTTGTCTCCTTGCTGTCATTCATGACTCAGCATCGCCTTTCATAAAACCCCTGTCCCTCTCTCTAACGTGCTGACAGCCTCGCGCTCCTCTTTGCAGGACTGCAGATCTGCTTCCTTTGTCTGCCCACAAAACCTGACTCGTCTCTTCCTGGACACTGGCTTTTGCCACTCACTTTCTGACAGTACAGAATACCACACTGGGTCCAAAAAAAAAAAAAAAAAAAAAAGAAAGAAATCCACTCAAGGACATTAATGTTGTAGGATTACTCAGCTAATTGCAACGCCAACTGAGCAGCAGGTTTCAGCCACACTAGGAGCTGGTACCTTCCAGCCGTGTCTCCCAGGGCCCTGCAAGAGGACTGCTTGCTGAATGGCACTTCGGCCCATGCTAAAAGCTCAGTCCTGCTCCCTGTGGCATTGTGCCACCTGTACAGCTGGACATGAAAGCCAAAAACCCCTTCATCTCTCCTGCTATGCGTTGGCAGCACCCACTGCTAGTGTTTTCTTTTGCTTCCACATCACTTGGAGCGCCGTCTCCACAGGGCAGACATTTTGCTTTGCTTTGTGATTATCTAGCACCCCCCCCTCACCAACCCCAACCTGTGACAATACGAAAGATTTAAGCAGTTGCCAGCCTAATGGTTCTGACACGCAGACAAAATGAAATAACTCGGAGTGGAGCTGGCAACCAGGAAACTTCAGAAACAAATTGATCTGGCAAGGAGTTTTCATTATGCTTCAGGGAACAGGTTGATCTGACAAAAATAGAAGTTGGCAAATAGATTTCCTCTTGGAAAACGGCACACCGAGGTGGTGCAGTGAGATGAGGGGTGGTGTCTGAACTGGCTCCAGGAGTTGAGGTTGGCTGGCTTGGTGGAAACGGGGAGATCGAGCCCTTTTTGGAACACAGATTTTGTCATTTGCTTGTTTCATAAAGCACCGTGCAGGCTTGTGGCTTTCTCCCGCAGCTCCTGTCGCAGTTGGGAGGCTCTACCAGTGCACATCAGCCCTGACTTTCCGCAACTCGTTCTGCTCTCGCTCAACATCATCACGGTGTCTGTGTCCTTCCGACCTCTCCTCCCTCTGTCTCCCAGCCCTCTGCTCCGTCTCAGCTTCCCTCCTGAATGTGGCCAGGGAGGGTGAGGAGCCCTGGAGGAGATTTAGCCCAAATCGCCCAATTGTGGTAGCTGCTGTTATATGTACCATATGTTTTTATACCTGTAAAGCATCCAGATGTTTAATGCTGGGAGAGAAGCAGCTGTTTATAACCTGGTATGTAAGCCTCTAGTATTGCTGATGGGGACACCAGGCCTCCAAAATGGTTAAAAGATTTTCACTGCGCAGAAACATGTTTTGCCATCAGTATCAAACATGCAAACCATTCATTCTCTTAAAAAAAAAAGAATCCCCTTACATTTCTAGTAATTAAAAAGAAATTCTCTGTCTCCCCCTGTGAATATAATCTTCTAAAAAGTAGCCTGTTCCTTCTGTAAATTCTTCCTGTCAGCTCTCTCCTGTTTTGTTTTTTTTTAACGATTCATCTTTCAGCTACTCACTGTTGCCTTATATGGTCTCCCTATACGTCTGGGCTTTTTCTTAATGAATGGTATTCTCCGTATCCTGTTTTGATGCTTGGTAAGAATAATTACTATTTTATAACAGTATAGGCATGAAGCGTTTTAAAAAAAATTTTAGCCAGTATGTTGTTTTCCACAGAGTAAGTACCATCAACTAAATGATTTAGCTAAGTTGTATAAAAAGGATAAAACTGAGTCCCAAAAGTTGATCAGAAGTCCTTGGATATACTTTGGGAAAAATGCTAAATACTTAAGTCATGGCACATGCAGACATTTTCCTACATATCTAAAGGTGGAAAAAATAGGAAATAAAAACATTATTACAGAAATATTACCTTGTTTATCTTTTACTATGGTCATAATGATGTATCTCGGTTAACATTAATGCACTACAATAACAATTAGTGCACATCACAGTCAATGCATTGCTGCAGGTCCCTTATTCATAATTTGGGAAACCCTGTGGGCCCTTATACTTTCCTGCTAGGATAAGAATATACTTTTCCAGGAGAATAAGCATTCACAAGGATGACAGAAGAGTAGTATAGTAGATCAAACACAGACTATATATAGGAGCTCTTGCAATTTTTGCGTTTTTTCCTTTTCTTACTTTCTGACAATTTCATGGTTTCCTGCTGGCAATCCATCTGTTGCACTTTAAGTTAAGGTAACGTATAAATCTTGCAGTAGTTATAAAAGCATTACAAGGGAAAGGTTTATTTTTGTTTTTTTTACGTTATAAAGCAGTTTGGAAAATACACAGATAAAAATGCCTAACAGATAATGATGACAAGCTGTTATAATAATAAACACAAACACATTATTCTACCAGGAAAACTTCACAAATGTATTTCAGTTGTGTGCAACTGTTAGTAGTGAGTAATCCAGGTCAATGACATCTAGATTTTTTGGTGCTATAATTAGTATGTAATCCAATCATGGTTCTGAACACTTTAAGCTGTTTCTTTCAATTCACATTATCTTTCACTAGTGGACATGGCTATTGTATTTTTGCCCAAACCATAGTTTCTAGAATTCCTCATGAATTTGGGATTGATGAATCTAAATAGTTTTGTATGATCTGAGAGAAAATATGCCACATTTTTCTTTTGTTTAAAAATGCCATCTTATTCTTGGGTTTAGTCTTTAGTTCGAATCAAGCTGAATTACTTCTAACCAGTGCATTGATTATATTTAAAAGTTTTGTCATAGAGAATTTTCTAGGTCTCGGGATACTTAATGTATTACAGGCCACAGTTTAACTCAAGGTTTATTAGTTAGCCTGTGAAAACAGATCAAGTTAGCCTAAAAAACTGTTGGTTCAACATTGGATTTGATGGGTAACCGAAGAACAATTATATACTTGCACTCTGTCGAGTCTTAAGCTAGGCTAAAGTTACATATCTCATGAAAAATACCTTATGACCTTACAAACATAAATTACTATGGGTGATGAGGACTGCAATATGATTTAGAGTTTGAAAGACATTGCAAAAGCTTGATGAAAAGACATTTTATAAGGTAGATTTGCCTTATCTTGTCGTCTTTAAAGCCAATCTGAAGAATCACTGAATCAAAAAAAGGAACTCTTCATTTTCTCTCTCTTTCTTCCATTTGTTCTTCCTTTCTCCCTTCCCCGTCCCCTTGCCATTTCCCTTTCCTGTTTCCTATTTCCATTTTCCGTCACCGAAAGTGAAAAAACCTGCTTTTTATGTAAAGAAGTATATCCTTCTTCCTCTGTGACCTGACTCAAGACCAGTAAAGGATTATCTGAGTTAGTTTCTGTAGTATTAGTGGATACAATATAGTATTAGTGGATGGAAGGTGAACAGATGAGGGGAATGAGCAGAGTGAAGCCATTCCTGCAGTGAACTCCACCAGCTGAGAACTGGGCGAGTTGCTGGGGGCTCTTTCCATTCTTAAACCACCTTTCCTGAGAGAAAAGAAAGCATGTGAGGTTTAAACAGATACGTGTATTTTAAAATAATTGACCTTGACTATTTTCTGTATTCCAATTGTTCATTACCCAGATCTTTCTGAGGTAAAAAGGAAGTGTTTCATTGCTATACTATCTCTTTTAGAATTTTTTACAGCCTATTATTTGCAATATCACTATCATTTTCTTATTGCTGGGGAAAAACATTTCAGTTTCCTTTGCCCCCAAATTTTAAAAGTATATTTTTCAGAAGCATGAATTTCTGTTCAGTCATAAGGGAAAAAAAGCCTGAAATGTTATGCTTTCATGAAAATGTGAAGAAAAAAAATTTTTTTTTTTCATTTTGATTCTCCTGAAATTTCTCAGGCAAATCTCATTGTGTGATTACTGCTACTAACAAAGGATTGAAGTGGTATGAAAAGAATAAAGCAGGAGGGGAGGGAAGGAAGAGGAGGTGGTTGATTATGGATGTGAAAGCTTTATTTACACACACATGAACAATCAGCAGCTTTGAAAAAAGAATGCAGAAAAAAGCACACACACACATTTTTTACATTTCTGTATGCATAATGGCCCTCTGAAAGAATCAACCAATTTGGTAATTTTACTCCACAGAGGATTTGTTATGCTTGTAAAGAGGCAGTATTTTGAATGACGCTATTTTTTCTTTTTCTTTATGCTTAATGCTCATGAGATTAAGTTGACAGAAGGGGGATTTTTTTTCCTGTAGTCATCCAGCGCTCAGCATGATGAAAGGCTGGTTTTGAGGGAAGACACGGAGCAGTTAGTTACCTTGTTTTCCGCAGAGCATCAACAGGTCAGACAAAAGATAGGTTAAACGTGGTTCCACCGACAGATCTCAGAAGCAGCTTGTAACGGGGAGACGCAGGTGAGCAGAGGTAGAAGTAGAGCAACACGTTGTGCTGCTCTTGTGCTGTCGGGAGCAGGTCAGCCCTCACCACCCCACTGCTGCCTCCTGATCATCCTGCGCCCGCGGATTTGGAGGTTGACCCTCCAGGTGGTGGCTCTGGTGGCGGTGGATTCTGTCATATTTAGCACAAAGCAGCCTCCCCTCGGGTCTTGGAGGTGCTGTGGGCTAAAGTGGAGTCCTCCAGGGGTTGGTCCCCGCTATGCACTTTGTCCTGCGAGTTGGGTGACAGCTGGCAACTGGCAGAAAAGACCATGGTGTAGTGAATTATGATCAATGAATTTTGCCACATTGTCTGAATCACTCAGCAAAGAGAGTTGAATACTGGGCAATGAGAATCCATATAACAGCATGTTAAAATCGTTAATAAGAGATGATGAAGATGAGGATTATGTCTGTGCTTTTTTTTTTTCCTGAAGAAGCTTCCTTGGTTTTGCCAGTATTGATGCTGCTTTGTCACTGATGGTGGTAGGGTGGCTGATGTAGGCTGATGCAGGGTTTTAATCACTACAGTAGTCAAGGCTGGCAGTATGTCTATGCCAGCAGCACAACTGCGATAAAGAAGCCTAGCATAGGCACTATTTAATGTCAGTCGATAAAAACGTTTTCAGCTTGCTTATTAAATGCAAGCTGAAGGAAGAAGATGACTGAGATTAGGTGTTAAAAACCCCCTATCACTAGTCTCTTTTTGCCCCACTTCGCTGGGGAAAAAACCTTGGAAAGACTTCCAAAGAAGCCCTTCGTGAATATATGCAGGTGTGTGTGTGTGGGTATGGGGGATGAAGCCGGGGGAGCTTCCAGCAGCTTCTCACAGGAGCCGGCCCTGCGGACCCTCACCCCATACCAAAACCCCGCCACACAAACCCAAAACAGAGGGTCAGGCCTGAGCGGGCCCAGGAGCTTGAATTTTGGAAATTTCTGCTAGGGAAGGGGAAAGGCTGGAGGAACCAGAATATGTGTGTGTGTGCTCTGAGCTGTGCTCCTCAATGCGAGATTTCTCAGAGCCAGGCTTCCCTCTGTTCTGCCGATCTGTCTGCTTTCACCTTGATTTGTAGTGAGGGCTGGGAGATCTATACAAGCGTAGCAAGGTGCAGGTAGGTGTTGTGTAGGGCACAGCGCTACCAGTAACGAGGCGCTGTTAATTTGGTGGGTGTCTGCGTAAGGCTAGACAGGCATCTTTTTCTGCCGCTTGCCTGTGGCAGGGTCTTGACATAGGTCCGAGGCAGCCCCTGACCTGTGCTCCCAAGTCACAGGACCCCGTTTCGGAGTGTCAAAGGGCAGGCCGTAATTCTTTTGTGCCCAACACCTTGCTAGGCTTCTAGGTAATCCCAGGGCACACCGGGATGTTATTTTTTTGATGGCTGAGCGCTAGAGTTTTTTTTCTTGCCCTCAGTTCCTGCGAGCAACGAGACCAAAGGCCTCTCACTGGGCTGCGCTGGCTCCCTGGTTTTCCTCTCAGTGTTTGTTTAGAGCGGGTGAAACTGGAAATACCCATCACAATTTCAGTGAAATTTAGGTGTATTCACGTCGCTGCTTTAGTTATTGTCAAATAGACAACATATTTACTAACTGCTGCAACAGTTTGCATGGTTAGGAAGTACGTGGTTAAAACAAAATGAGTTAATATTTGCCTTTGTTTAAAAATGCAGTGTTGCTATTGGGATGCAGTTGGAGTTGCATGCATCTCCAGAGGGAATCTAACCTTTTATTTAAAAATGCTTTCTACACAATATTTTAAGTCCTCTCTATTGATCTATCTAGAATGTTAAAAAATAATATAATGCTGTGCTAGATACAGGAAGTAATCTTTATTTTGAAATTCGTTATATTATGGTGAAGACACATGGTACTCTAGCGGTATGTAGCAGAAGAAAATACGTATTATGCAAAATATGCTGTGAAGGGTGGACGCTAAGAATACTAAACGTTTTCTACTGTAATTCCTGTCATGACAAAACATCTCTCTTGCTGATGAGGTTTGGATAAATATTTAAAACTGAAACATCTTCCATGGAAAGATGCGGATTCAGTGGCATGAAAATAGTCTATGGACTTGCGAGACTGTTGAATTTCATGTGGAAGAAAATCCAACACATGCCAAAATAATCTGAATATTTTGCCTCGACTTTCAAAATGAAACTTTTAACTTTTTATTTCAAGCGGATTTCCTGCCTAGAACTCTGCTTTCATTAAAAAAATGCTCAAAATTGAAATGATGTGTGCAAAACTGACAGGATTTTCAGTTCAGTGACAACTGCTTTTTCTGTCCTCGTTGCTTTCTCCTCCCCCAGCAGATTTTTCAGAATTGCCATCAACTAAAAATATCCATCATACTTGTAGGTTTGTGTCTGACTACTCCACAGATCTTTCCCGTTGCACTGTGTGCTGGTTTGGGGTAGGATAGAGTTAATTAGGTGCTTAGTGGATGGCTAGGGTTAAAGCACAGCACTCTGTGTCAATTCCATAGCTATCCCACACTTCTTAAACACTGATTTTCAAATTTTTCATGATTGCCAGTCATCTGCCTTTCTTACCTCCATCACAGTGAGGTACGTTTTCTCTATACCTTACATCAAGTGTCAGAGTCAGAGAAAACTCTGTGGGAGAAAATTATTTCCATCAGTTTGTTTACATTTTTCACTACCTTCCCTGGAATTAGGGTTTTAGACACTGCCCACTGTGAACTGTGCTATTTCTTGGCAAATTTCCCCACATGTTTCATAATATCAGCAAAGCTGGGATGGTGGCTCTAAAATATCAGAGGTCCCCTTCCAGTCAGTGCTTGAAACACAGGAAACTTTTTTCATAGCTCAAGGACCACTTTCCTGCTCCTTTCCATCCCCCAGCGTGGTGCTTGCAGGGGTCTGTTACAGGGATGGGGGGCAATGGTAGAGCTTGGAGGTGCTGGAAGCCCAGGTCTCCATTTCTACGCAGGAGGTATAAATATTGCAGCTAAATGGCTCGTCAGAGTTGAGTGCACGTCTGCTGCAGGTCCCCCACATGGCTGTGCCACGCAGCAGAGCCATTTTGCAATCAAAAGCAGTTTAAGCAAGGGTTGGAGCCGTCAGCAAATCTACAGTGTGGCAGGGGCCTCCCTGTCACCGTCGGCCTCAGGTGTTATTTCACTCTCCATCTCGCCTGTTGGTAGGATGAGCTGATTGAACAGTGCGTTGTACCTAAGCAGAATGGCCTCACTTGACAGCTAATTACTTTAGATCAGAGGGAAGGTGATGTAAAAATGCAGGAAAGGGGTTCTTCATACATGCATTAAACACCACAAAAGGTGATACATTACAACTTCATGATGTGAAAGGCCCAGGACCTTCTCACTGTAAAGCAGTGCTGGTTCACTGATTTCAGGAGGAAAATGCTTATTTTCACCTCTCTGGTATTTCATCACTAACAGAGACTTGAAGTGGCAGTCTAGATCCCAAACTTCACACTCCAGCGAGAACAAATTTCAATCACAAACATAGAAGAGGGGTTGATGAATCACCGTGTAAGGGCGAACACCCAGCAGGAGGACGGACTTGCTCTGGATGGGGGGATGACTGTAGTTCATTCACTGTTGTGTGCTGCAATTCTGATGTGGGGCCATTCCCTGAATCAGAAAATTGGCTTTTCACATCAACACAAGCCAGGTTACAACAGCTTTTTCCTCTCAGACATGTCTCCTATGCGGAGAACCAAGAAATGGCTGTGTCAGTCCTGGTGTGTTTGGAGATTCCTTCAGAAAAAGTGCTTTTTGAAGCTGACTTGTGCTGCCCGGGCACGCTGGGGCCGCTGTGTCAGACCAGAGGGACTGGTGCACGGGTCTGTGGGAGCTCCCAGGAGAGGCACTCAACATGTGCCCTGTCAGCTCTGGCACCCATCTCCAAGCCCAAAGTGCTGTGGAGACCTGGGTAACCCTTCTCTAAGCCAGCTGGGAGCACTACACAGCCTCTGAAACACGCGGCTGCCTGTGATCCTAGGAAGAATTTTGCCAGCGGACACCCACCCATACCCGAACTCTCCAACTGGCCGCCTCTTCGCATCCATGTGCACAACCTTCAGTCACGCCTTCAGACTGCAGCGTCAACCTGCCCAAACGTGTCCTTATCACAAAAACATCAAGGCACCATGCAGGAGCGTCGGGGGCTCCCCGTGGTGGGTCAGGGCAGGGTCTGGCACCCAGGGCCCATCTCACCCCCCCCAGGAGCCGGGGGCACCGGGGCAGCCCAGCCCTGGGCATCGGGCACCTCCATGGGGACGGGGATGGGACAGGGCTGGGATGGGACCTGCGGAGCTGGAGACCGGCCCTGCTGTGGTCTTGCTGGGGCAGGGGCTGATGGCCCCGGGGGGCTGACGTGGGGTCTGGGGTCCTGGGCAGGGTGGGGGGAGCCCCGGGGGGCTGGTGATGCCCTCAGGGAGAGGACGGAAAGCAGGCAGGTGGGCAGACGCCGTTGTCTCCTGTAGGTGATTTAGTGGTAGGCTTATAGTAGCAGGTAGAGCAAATAGCAAGTCTCAGAAGGCTTTTAATACGTAACAGCTTATTTAGTCTTTTTAGTTAAATCATTTATTTATGTGAACTGAAATTTGGCCCTTTAACTGTAATGTGTAGGTCTGGTACGTGATCCGCTGTGTGGAGTATCTGACTCTCCAGGCAGAGCTGTTTATATTCCAGGATTTTCTAGGTTTCTCTAAGCTGTTTCTAATGTATCTTTGTTAGATGGATTATGCATTTTATTTCTCATTCCTAACAGTGAAATACAAACCTCGTACTTAGGCATTTCCCACAAAGCAAAAACCCTCTGCAACTGAGGAGTGTTGAACGCTGATTTACTGTTCATGTGTGAACAAATAAATTCCCCAGAAATCTGTTGTTTGGAGCGCAGGGCGCACAGCTTGGCTCTGCAGCTGTGTGGCGTGCAGATGAGGTCATCCCTGCACAGAGCCAGCTCTGTCTGCAGGCCTGCTGCCGAAAAAAGCCCCAGACGGCCTGGAAGAGGAAGGGAAAGCATGCACAGAGGGTTGAAGACAGTGGTTTTCGTTATGATAAAATTCTGACTCACAACTGCAAGCCATGGGATTTGTAGCGTGGTCCTCAGCAGTGACATTTCCAAAGCAGTTCCTCACCTGCCTGAAGAGGGAGGGAGCAGCAGTATACACGTCTCTTAGACGGAAAAAATAGATCAAAGCAAATTGTTTCAATGTGTACATTAGGAAAATGCATATGAAAATGCAAATAGAAATAGATTGTCATTACTTTTACTCTGTAATGGGCTATCCGGTCCAGTTCTAGAAATAGAATAGTTTTTTGGTGACACTTTTTTGAGTGGTACTTAAAGAAGATCCACAAGAACCTGCTGCAGGACCTAGGCTAATGTCCGAGACTTTAAAAACTTTGCATCTTTTGACACAAAGCAATATGTCAACATATGAACATACAGACGTTAATGTCTTAGTGTAAAGATGTTAACACATTTAACATTTTGTGCAACTTTATGCAGCCTTTCTACACATTATAGTCATATAATTGTGATAAACATTTTTATCTGCCCAGAAGCTTTGGGAACAAGCTCACTGAACTGTGATTTAGTGAATTTTTGAACTCTCTTAATGCAGACTATGATAAATTATTAGTAAAAAATGAAATACTTTTATGATGTTAGTGCTACTGGCAGTCTGGGAAGCTTCAGTTTCTTGGGCATGCCAACTGAAAAAGAGATGAGAGATTTTCTCTCTGTCTCTTCCTTTTCATTCTTAAGCCCAAAACACAAAGTAAAATTACTGGTAAAGCTGAATAAAAATAGTGTCCATGGAGCCCAAAGAATAATAATAATTAAAAAAAAAATTAGTAATGTGCTCTATCGCAAATGAAAAATATCAGTACATGAGAAAACCTACTGAAATAGATTTAGACATGCCACAGTAAAGGAAAAACTGAAGAAAAAATAAGATGCCAAATAATCTGCCAGTGCATCAAGGCACATCACACAAAGCACTGTGGGTGAGGCTGGCGTTAAGGAAGGATTGTGTGTGTTGCTGTCAATAAAACATTCTAAATTATGCTGCAAACTCTTCCCCTGTTTATCAGGGGAGAGAAAAAATAATTTAAACCAATAAGAAGAGTTATATAGGAATTCTGACCTCAGACCCATTCAATTTTACAGAACAGAAGTCTGTTAAAGGAGGCTATGTTACATTAGAAAAAAATTTGATATGTCAGGTTTAACCCAGTTGCTATAAAGACTGGGATCCCTTGGCACACAGAACGCTACGGCTGTAGCATGCAGAAGAAGAGATATTTCCAGGGTATCATGGTTCCCAGGACTTTACATTTCAGCAATCACCAAAGAACAAAATATCATCAGTTGTGAATGATGTTTTGTCCAGTAATGCAATTGGAAGAAAATCCACCGCTTCCTGGAAATATATTTGTCTTTGTGAAAATGTTGGTTTCTTTTATGCAGGATGGATAACCGATCATAACAAAAGCAACTGGAATAGCTGATAGCTTGATGGCTGTAGCACTTATATATAATATGAAAACTTATGGTTCTTCACTTCTCATTATTCTGGGCTTGCCTTTCTTGCTTCTGTACAAAAAATTATAAGTCTCCTTTTTGTTGCATGATGGAGCGAAAATGCTTTCTAACACCGTTATTTTACCTGAAAGTTTTCTTTTTGCAGTGGCCCACTTATCACTTTTTAATTACACAAATCACATCCTATTTGTTCTCTCATTAAAATATTAAAACCATCTTATTATAAGGAAAAAAGATGGGTAAATAAATTTTACATTTTCATGGTCAAACATTTTTCTCCATCTGAACTGTTGCCTCCCATGTTTATTCACAATAATACATGAGGTTGCTTATTGGAGAGTTAGGAGTCTGCAGAGCTGTGGAGAATAAGCGTGTTTAATTTAGATTACAGCTCTGTGTACATTAATCCTGGATCTGTGCACTGTCAGACTAGACAGCAAATATAAATTAATCTGGATGAGATATGAGCACACCATCATATTTTTGCTAAATTATCCAACACAAGCAACATGGTGTTTATGGCACAGTTAGGCTTTGTTCTGACTCAGGGAAGGCAAAAGACATCTGATCCATCATTAATCTGCCAGGACAAATTTATTTCTTAAAAAAAACCCAACCCAAACACACTGAACAGATATGAACTTTGACTTCAGCAAAGCCTGTGATGTGGTCTAACCATAGCATCCTTCTAGACAAACTGGTGAAAGACGAACTGGCTAAGTGGAGAAGAAGGTGGGTGGAAGATTGGTTATACCATCAGGCCAAAAAGGTAGAGCTAGTGATATGAAGTCCAACTGGCTCCTGGTTCCTAATGGTGTCTCACAGGCGTTGATGCTGGCACCACTGTTGTTTGATGTCTTTGTTAGTGAACTGCATGATGGGAACTGGTTTGCAGATAATTCCAAACTGGGGGGAGTGGCTGGTACACGGGAAGGCGGGGGATGCCATTCAGAGAGACCTTGGAAGGCTGGAGAAATGGTCTGAGAGGAACCGAATGAAGTTCAACAAAGCCAAGCAGAAAATCCTGCGTCTGGAATGGAGTTAAACCCATGTACCAGTACTGGCTGGGGACTGACTGGCTGGAAAGCAGCTTTGCAAAAGAAGACCTGGTGGTCTTGGTGGATGGCAAGTTGAATGTGAGTCAGCAGTCTGACTTCGCAGCAAAGGTGACCAACCCCATCTTGGGCTGAAGGAGCTTAGCCAGCAGGTCAAGCGATTTTTTTCCCCTCTGTTCAGCACTTGTGAAACTGTACTTGGAGAACTGTGACCTGGTTTGGGCTTGCCAGTACAAGAAAGACGGTGACATACTGGAGCGAGTCCAGTGAAGGGAGCAGACAGGGCAGACAGGGGGCTGGATCAGCTGTTCTAGCTGGCTCTGCTTGGAACGGGGGCTTGGACCAGGCGACCTCCAACCTGCAGGAGTCTACAGTTCTGTCTTGCAGAGTTTGCACCAGTTGAATGCTTCAGGTCACACGTGTGCAAACTCTTAAAACTGGATTTGCTGTGGCATGGAACCATGGCCTCATTTTCTTTAGCTGTGCTGCTATGACTTGTTTTCCCAGGGTTTTAGAGGAAGTGGAAATCCAATGCATTCATGCATGTCAGCTCTGCCAGTTGTACAGGCTGGAGGATTTATTGCAACCTGAAGAATGTGCTGCCTTTCATTTCTGAGCTAAGGACCAAATATGCATGAAGATGTGCATGCGTATTTCCCGGGCAGTGAAAACCAAGTATGTATCTGGGATTAAAGGGAGTTCAGGAAGACTTATCAACACTCTCTACGAGGCAAGCTAAGAAAAATACTTAAAAATGACAGAGAAAATCTAGATACTGTAATTTCCTCTGTTGTTACGTTTTAGTTACAGTGCATTATCTTAGAAATTGTTATGGATTTTTGAAAATGTTATATTGGGCATGAATATGGTGTACAAAATGCACAACCTGTCCATACATGGCTGTAGTTTTACAGGGGGTGGTTAACTGTTAACCATTGAAATTCTTTCAAAATTAGGCAAGGGAGTGTTTCCCACAGTGACCTATAGGATGTAACTAACTGAACTGGTGAATATTTCCAATTTTGTTGCTGTATTTTGCTGCAGGATGATGAAAGGAGCATCTGCATTGTCTTTCCCATATGCTGACTTGGGGAGAGTTTTCCCTGTCAGGTGGATGTATTCTCTGAGTGTAGATGGGGGTTGATTTTGATAATATGAAAATTCAATTTCCTTTTTCATCTTGTATATTTAGTTGTCATGCATTGCTTACAGTATGTTTCTTCTTGCTTACTCCTGTTTGTGCAGTACTGGGCTTGCCCTCAGGAAGTAGCAGTATGTCAGAGATCGGTAACAATAAAAGGTAGATTTACCAACACAAATCAGCCAGATATGCATTCAGGAATTTTTAGAGCTACTCAGAGCTCAACAAAATTCCTCATTTTTACAGCATTCTTTCTTCTTTTAATAATTCTGTCAGTAGAAAAAAAATGGAACCCTATCTTTTCTTTAAACATCATGCAAAATTTATGTTTTGCTAACAGAAGATTAAAATTGAGATGTGAATCTGGACTTTGAAATCTGGATCCGAGCATACTTTATTCTGTGATGAGTCTACATGCACTTATAGGAAACTGTTTAGGAAAATAGGCCCATTTTCATTTTCCCAAGACTGAAAACTTCACAGTATTGAAGCATTCCTGAAGGACACTTACATCCTAACAAGGATAAGAACATTTATTTTCTTTGCAACACATTTCTTGTGAGTATTCAAGTTCAAGATTTTTAATTATTTGCTCAGTGGAGTATTGCTCACTGAATGTTCTTTTGGTATACAAATATTCAGAATTACTCAAGGGAAAAGGAGTATTACATGAAATATCATGATGGAATTCCTTGAAATGTTTTGACTACTGCTTGAGGTATTTTTAGAAATAATCAGAGAATCATCTGATTTGGAAAAGCTTCCTCCTGAGCCAAGCAGCCCATGTTCCCGTGCTGTGGCCGAGCTGGATAATTCTGTGCAATGGAGGAAACGTGGGCCGACACTTGCCAGTGAGTTTCCTGTGATTATCCCAGCTGTGCGGAGCTGTGGTCACTGCACACGCTGTCGTAGGAAAAGCCTTTGTATGTAATGATAGAACAATATGCTGCGTGCTTAGCAAAGAGGAGTCTGTCCACTCTGACCCATTAAATGCCTCACAGCCCCAGTCCTTTACGGATCCACTCCCATAAGCCTGACTCCTAGTGTAAAGATTTAAATGGGGAAAGTCGTCCCCTTGCTTTCTAATTCCACTGCAAATTCATCTAAGTATTCATTTGGTTTCCATCACACTACTAAATGAGTGGGAATGAAATGCTGTGAGAAGAGGAGGAGGAGGACACAAATCTATTTTTGGTCTTAAGGAAGTTTATTAATTTAATCTGATATGGTTCCTCCTGACAAACACATACTGGCTACCATTTTGCATTACCTCATCAAAGCATAAAGGTGTTTACAAATGGGCAGAATCATTAACGATTTGCCAGCTGGCTAGCTAGTCTGCTTAGACTTTAACTGTAGAAGCTCCATTTTTGTGTGTGTCTCTATTATGTATATTAGAAAAGGTATATTGATATTAACTATAATAGACAGCAATTTTAGCTTATTTTAGTCTTACAAGGTGTGTGCAGAACTCTCATGCCTGAGAATATGGCTGGGGTGGAGTTCTGCTGATACACAGAAGTGTTTACTATAGGAAACAAAAAGAAAGGTAGCTTAAAATATTTATCATTTACCCACTGACATGGAGGTTGTTCCTAGATCAGGGATCAGTTAAAAAGTCTTAGGAGACATGATATATTTTCTAAATCATGAGGTGGTTTTAATCTGCATGGACAACACCACCCTGATCAGCTCTTATGTGCCGAGTAGATACGGCTTTGCCGGCCTGGCAGCAATGTGTCCGTGCTTATTCCGTGCAGGAATTTGAGCTACAGCACTTTACCAGTAACCTCACACACTATGCAGGGATCATTACGCTGCTTCTGAATTACCTAGGGCTTCACAGCAGTCAATTGACGAGTTCGTACTAGATGCATTTGGTCTCCACTGTGGTAAAGCTGCTGGAATGACATCAGTGATTATTTCCTAGTAATCTGTTGAAAGTGCACACTGGAAGGGGAAATGTTTATTGCAAGTACAGCTCAAGTAAGGAACTGTTTTTGGAAGATATTCAAACTTGGAGAACTGGCTTCAGAATAAGTGTGCAGAGAGACTGATTAATCTTCTGACACTGGAGAGCATTAAATAGCTCTATGAATTAATAGTTTCTTTGAGCTGAGACTGTTTATTGCTTTGGAAAAAAAAAATTCTCTTTCAGCAGCAGGAGAGTTTTGAGTCCTAACACCTTTTTTTTTTCCTGGGTTGGATTGTTTGTTTTTAACTTGGACTGTTTCTGTCTGAACTGACTCATCTGGAAGTTGAGTTGTGAGGTTGCTTTGTACCTTGGAGATTTTGTTGTGAGAAGAAATTTATGTTGTAACAAGGAAATGTGTGGAGACAGGGAAACACAATGAAATCCTGAGTGTTCTTTTGGTGGATTTAATGATGAGTTTTCTTTAAGGAACCAGACAATAAGATAATCTTGGGATAGACAAACTCTTAACTTACTTTTTTTAACTCAGTTTGTTTTGATTTGATTGATTTTGGATGAGTGCCCCTTTGCTGGAGGCTTTCATATTGTTTAGACTTGGCTTTCATAACTGACTTGGGAAGGTTTTTTTCCCTCAGAGTATACATTATGTATATATTTGGGCTAACTTCTTTCCGTGTATTTATCTTCTTTTTTAACTGTTGATTTTTCAGTCTTCAGAATGACATTAGAGGACCTGTAGGTGTATGTGTTTGTGTGCATGTATATGGGGTCTATGTTTGTCATTCTTACAAAGCATCATCATTTATAAATAGGGTTCATGTGAACCAGTACTGTAATTTGCACGTTGCGCTGTGGCAAACCAAGTTAGGTCTTTTTCTGCTACACTGTCCACAAAATTTCACATTGTTTTGGGTCTAGCATAAACAATTTCCATTGTACTTATCAGTACTTGATTTAGTTTCATCTTTGAATATATCCTCATCTCAATGTATTGATACAGGGCTTGCAGTGCTAGTTCTTGCCTTGCTCAGTGCAGTTCATTTATTTGCAGGAACAGTATGGAGAAATGGGCATAGCTAAAGACAGCTGGGAAACAACAGCTCCCCCGTGCAGTATTAGATGGATTAATGATCCATTTGGTGTAAGATCCAGATTTTGGCAGCAACAAAAATGGAATGAATTAAAAAAAAGAGTAAGTGCTTCCCTTCAGCCCTGATAAGAACAACGAAGCCTTTTGGTGTCATCCTGTGAGTTGCTCTTACAGACAACTTAGGTACTGAAAGCAGGTGAGGATACCCAGGTAAACTATCATGAAGGCAGAAGTGCAAGGAACAGCGAGAGAAAGGAGAAGAGACCAAGAGACCAGAACAAGAGCGGGGAGGAGTTGAAGGACACTTTCAGCTGTTGGGCCAGTGCCTCGTTTGTTGCAAGTATTAGATAGCGTATTATGAATGAGACAGGGAACTGAGGAAAGGTAAAGATTACTAATTTTGGCAGGGCAAGTAAATGTCATCACGGAGACCTGATTTTTAATATATTCAGGACACTACTCTGAACATGTCTGTTGAATCTGGTTTCATTCTTTGACAAGTCTGTTTGGTACACGTCTTCGGTCATACTATTGATACTATCCAGCTTGAAATTTTTTGTAAGTGATTTCATGAAATTTGGTCTTGAAGAGACAGCGTAGGGTGGAAAATCTTTACTGTAGAGTTATCAACATATCATCGCAAATATAGAGTGATGCTTCAAATGAGGTCTCGCCAGGGTTTGCTCTGGACTACGTTCTTTTAAACAGAAGTTCATTGATAACGTGTGATGAAACAATTCACTTACTTAAAATGTGGAACCTTGTTAGGGTAAATTTTAAGTTTAGAGGGAAGATCAGAATTCAAACTGTGTTTGGAAAATAGGAGATATGGCCCAAATCATTGCAATGGAATTTGATAAGGAAAACTCCTCGGTGCTCTATTTAGGGCGATGAAATTAAATCACAGTAAAAAAAGGGAAATAATTGATGATATAGCAACCAAAACACAAAGAATTGCCACAAATTCAGAGTCTTTTAGAGAGTCTGGAGAAGAGGGACTTAGTTGGCACAAAACGAGTTGTACCTGGCTGCAGGTGTCCTGTGGGGAAATGCTCTCGGCATGCAAGTTCTCATGCTCCTGCAAGCAAGAAGCTGGAGTTAGTTTAGAAATGGAGTAGAAAAGTTTAGAAACTGGGATGTGTGGGTGTAGCAGGAGAGGTCTACAGAGACCATAGCTCTCCCCATGGTTAGAAATTTCCCTTCCATGCAAACATTATGATTTCATGCATCCTTTTCAGGTGTCCCCAAATGCCAAGGCACTCTTTGCTAGCCCCGGTGACTGGAAGAAGCAGGGACACTTTCATGATGTTGCCTTTACAGCACACAGTTCACTGCAATGGTGGGCACAGCTTTATGAGCAACTTCTTCACCTCCATATAACCAGACCAATGTGTGTCTCCAGGTTCATGTCTGTTCTCTGAAAAAGGGGAAGGAAAAGCAGAGTGGTTGTCATGAGAACAGTGAATTGAGCTTTTTATTTGCTATTCTTTTCCTTGGGATCAGGGAAGGACCATCAATGAAAGTATGATGGGGAGAACTATAGGACACTGTGGAAGGGATTGCCATTCATTTCCCAAGGGCATCCTGGGCAATTTCGTTCATGGAAGAAAACTGCAAACAAGATGGATTTTCCTGGTTGCCTTTATGTAAATTGTAAGTCACAGACAGAGTACCAAGCTATGGCTTAATGCCTGCCAAAGTCATCTAACAATTTTCTTTCTACAGTGGTCCTTCCCAGTAAGCTGGGCAAATGCTATTAGACCTGTTCTGAGAGATACATGTTAGGCTGCAAATCCATCTGTGAAACTGGGTGAATAGTTGAGAAACTAAAAAGTCCTATCTGTCTTGACTAAAAAACCTAAAAGACTTAATTTAAAATTAGGTTAGAGCATGTCTGCAAGAATTTCAGTGACAGCAGTTTGGACAGAGAAAATGGTAGGATTTGCTTGCAGGCTTATGGCCAAAATTTACACTTTTCTGGAATTCTCCGAAAGTATAAAGAAAATGTATGCACATACTTGGAAATATGCATAACATAGACAACTGAACACCTCTTGGCTCCCTTCTCCTAAATGAGACAATGTAGTCGGGGGAAAAAAAAGACATAAGTTTTCTTTCTTGTGTGGATATTATTTACAGAGTTGTTGCTCCCCAGTGGAGTTATAAACAAAATGAATAGACGTAAAGGGTTCTTTTGTTATTTCTCGTAACTGCAGAAGCAGAAGAATTTCTGTATTTAGGAAGAGAGAGTTATCTTCACTGGAGTTCAGCTGTTACATTCACCCATCTAAATTTACAGCTCCCTTTTTCGTTCACTCTGTACTTAGGATTTTATGAGAGAGTATTCTCTCACATTTCTCCTAACACCCTCCTGCACACAGACTTTCACAGACTGTCTGACTTAGTAGTATAGCACTAGACAAGAATGGGGCTTAACAGTAGCGCTGACATTGTGTTATCTTCAAAATGTGGTCTTTCTATCTTCCACTTGAGATATTAATAAACTTCAAAAGCTACTTTCAATCTGAAATAAAAAGCTCCAGGGATATCCTTAACTATGTTGACACTGCTGCTGCATCTTGATGATAATCTTATCATGCAAAGGTGGAAAAAAAAGCTGATCTATAAAACATGTGCGGCACAAGCCACTGCAATTTCAAATTACAGATGTCTGGGTATTGACCCATGGATCATTTCAATTACTTGCTTCTGTAGATATGCATGATCCACCACCAGCCTACCACAATTTGGTTCAGATAGTGGATAGGCAAGCAGAAAGAAATGTTTCCTTTAAACTGTTGACATGCTGTCTGATAAGTAAATGCTTAAATGATGTCATGTTGACTTGCTGTGATGTGATGGAAAGTAACAGTATGAACCGTGTATGCAATAGAAAAAAAGACAAGGTCATTTTCTGTGATATCGTCATGCCCTCAGCAGGAAGTGTTGGTGCAGCAGAGTTGAGTCGTCAGTACTGGAGTTCATCCATCAACAGTCTGGAGGGAAAAAGGGGACAGGCATTGAAGGTGGCTAATTTGCAGAATTTGTGCTCCTAGATTTCTGTGAGGCAGTGGATGAATTCAATAGAAAGAAGAACTACTGTGTGTTTAAATAATTAAACACACTTTGGGAAGTAATTAGTCTTTTTTTGGAAATTGTAAGTGACAGCTCTTGCCTTAATGCAAGGCTATGTTTTAAGCCATGGTGCAAATGTGATGTGATGGAAATGCAAATGAAGACAAAATAAGCAATTCTCTTTTAAAATTTTAATTCAAGTTGTGTATCTATTTTAGGAGAAGTTCAAACACTTTTTCATTTGTTTTCAAATGGCCTATGCACTGACGTGATTTAGGGTTAAAAGTCCCATAGCTCCATCCATCGTAGTTAAAGGTCCAGGCTGGTGCTGACAATAGTTTATCTTTAAATGCTGATAAAAATTGCAGTGGCCATTCCTACCGCCGCTGATCGGAGTTAACCCCTGTTCCACATGTCAGTTGCCCCTAATTAAGTAAATGTCTGGCGAAGGTTCAGTAAGCTTTGTAATGACAGAAAAGACCTAGTCAGTGGCAATACAAAAGATAGTACAGGCTTGGCTTCAGAGTGTTGGGAAAAAAAAACCTTGCACAGTTTCAATGAAAAGTACAGAGCAATGTGATAGATATATATATATAGAACAACACTTACACATACATATATAAATATACCCCCTCTGCTTGTATACATTGGTATAATGAAACCCCTTATGTCTTCCTCCTTTCAGTTCAGCTAAGCCAGTTGCTGAAATGGGGCTGTTTCCAAGTGCAGACAGGGCTGAGGCATGCATTATTGACTAAAACACTCCATTCTGGTCTCCTGGGGCATATAAGCATTTCAAAACCATTCATAATAACGGAGCCCAATCCTATGCTGCAGGGCAAATGACTTTGCATCAAATGGCCAGCACAAAGCAGCCAGCCATGGCGCATCGTATTACCTCCAACTGCTCCTCCCCCATGCTGTTTGGGTAGGAAGTGTGGTCCAACATTTTTTATGCAGAATCCAACTGTGGAAAACTTGGCACATCTATATCCCGAGCTATGTTAAGTGCTCCTTAGCCATAGTGAAAGATTTAGTCAAAAAAATGCATGATTTCAGCTCAGAGAAGTGTCTAAAAACAGCTCATGTACTTGTTTAGATTTCCTATTGAGTTGCCCTCCCCCAAAACAGAGGTTTATAGGAAATCCTAGTAAAGCCATAATTGTAATCATAAACAAATGGCTCTCTAAAATGCTGACCTCCTTCTCTAGAGCTCTCCTAAATGTTAATGGCAGGGCTAGAGATCTATATTAGGCACTGTGACAGCAGGAAGAAATCTGGCAGTCTTACAGTGTCATTTCGTGGAAAATACATTGGAGCTGCTTCTGGAATAAATTTACATGAGAGCAAAGAGGAATTAAATAGAGACGAAAGCACAGATTTGCTTGCGATGATGTGGATGAGGATGGCAATTGCACAGAATGTTTAGTTGCATGTCTCCCTTCTGTTATTGTGCTTCTGAGTGATCAGCAGATGTCACTGGTGATGGGTGACATGAAGCCTGTCTCTGTTCTTCGGATCAAAAAAGAACTGTCACAGCATTTTTATTCCTTGGTGGCTTGGGAGTGAGACAGCTAAATGCCAGAAGTTTCACTGCAAATGACCACGTATATCCAGCTAATAACATGTGCTTGTGTAGCTAATGTGCTGGAAGATTGATACCTCATGATCGCATCTTCCTGTACTAAAATTGTCCCCAGAACATTTAAGCAGACTACATGCAAATATGCATATAAACATACATACAAACATACACATATATATGTAGATATATGCTTATATATAAATGTCCAGGTACTGGGTTGGTGGTGAAACAGAGATACTGCGTGTGCGTCTCAGCATGGCGTCTTCCTGCTGTTTACAAGCTTCTCCTTCTGCTGTCTTAGGTCCTCTGAAACACTCCAGACCGGCACAACCATGGAGACCTCTACCTACAGACTAGAAAAAAGATAACTTTTTACTTCTAGGATCAAACTGAGATAAAATTGCTGTCTCAAAAAAATAATTGTATTTGTTTCCTGATAAAAAGCCAAGTATTCAGTTACACAGTTGATTAAAGCAAATCTGAAAATACCTGGGGAACACCAAAGCACCTTCTTGTATTAGGGAATAAAAACTCCCACCAGTCTGTTTTGGAAGAAACTAGAAGCCAAGTAAACAAAAAGACTATGTCGAAGAAAGGGACAAACATAACAGTGAGTACTTTCCAGAAATCACAGAAAGCCAAATAACCAGAGGCTTTGTGTCAGAGGGATGTGAGTAAAAGAACCATCTTTGCAAACAAATGGAAGCTTTTCATACCAACCCTCATCGAGATACATAACCGCTTTGCTGCTTATATGAAATAGAAGGAAACACCTAAATTATGGCTGGCATTAAATTCCTGTTTCCGAAAAGTTTTGTAAATTGCAATGTGAAAGGACTCAAAGTATTACCATCTTGTGTAACACTCTTTGCAAAGCATTAAGCATTATCTCAGTTTTAAACATTTTGCAGTACTTTAAAACCTCAGGCCAAAATGTTTTTCTTTGATCAGTCTGCAGTGATGTGTATAAGATGACAGACTTCACAGAGACAGCTCTCAGTGCACTGGTTCAGAAACACTTACAAAGATCTTGGCTTATTACTGTGTTTGTTTATTGCTGGATTCACTAACAGGTCTGTAGCTGAGCTGAGATAGACCAGCATAAAAATTCCACAAAACAGGAGAGGTGCTGCTATACAGATGATTTTTGAATCTGTGGCAAGTGCTGGTTACATACAAAACCCGCAAATTCAGGGCTTCTCAGGGTTAGAGAAAAAAAAAACAAACCTGGAGATGATGACTGGTTTGTAATTCTGCAGTGAAGCCATGAACACACGCTGTTCCCGAGGCTTGGACTGTGGATCAATAACCTCTGGGTCTGAAAAATAATCACCATACAGAATTTGAGTTTAATCACATTAAGTCTTAGAAAGCATAGACAAATACTTTTTTTACTAATGCCTTTGAGACTGCAGCCTGCTTTGTTTGGAAACAATTTCGTTACTAGAGACAAGCAAGAAAGTGAAGGCAAAAATCTGAAATTAACTGTGCCTTAAATCAGTGCTCTAAATAGGGAAGAGTCTATTATTACTGATAATGCTTTTACAGAGATCCAGCCAGGGAAAATCTATGTGCATATAACACAGCTGTACTGAAGTCCTTTCAAGGAGAGGATAGATTGTTGTTTGGGGCAGAAAGCTTAGAAAATGCAATGATCTAAGTCACAGCAATTATAGACCATTCTAGACCCTCTGTTCAAATTTTAACGTTAAGGCTAGCAGGTCCAAAGATAAATATTTCTGAGCCCTTGGAGGCAGAGATGAAGAGAAATCTTATCTATTCACTGGAAGCTGCCACTACAAGTTTGGATGTCGGATTTTTTTAAGCTGTTGCAGCCATTTTTCATAGGACTTTAGCACCTTGCTTCAACATAGTAACTTAGGGATAAAAAAAGAAGTTCCATTATGGCAATGTAAGAAGCGACACTTCACTAGTGCATTTTTACAGTAGTATTGAGTGAAGAGGAAAAGCACAATACCCTAAAATCAGTAGATGCTTCTAAAATTACACATAAGTGCTATCAAATCTACAACACATGATAGTGCAACAGGTCAGCTTAACAAAGCTTTTAACCAACAGGCAACCTGCTTTTCAGGATATGTTGCTTTTGGTGGAAAGACTGTTTCGCTGCCTTTGGGTTCTGCAGCGGTGGTATGTGGGCTTTCTATCATAATGGAAAGAAAACAAAATCTTATGTTACATTATGTTATGTTATGCTGTGTTTTGGGGCATTGCATCAGGTCGTTGTAAAAATCCAGACATTTAAATAAGCAGAATTCAAGGACGGTAAAACAGCTTAGACTGTCTTAACGTGAATACACAGACACACATGCACACTGTACAGAGGTGTGCAGTTCCCTGTCAACTCAAATAAATGTCCAGGCTATTCTAAGTTTGGGGAAATGTAAATTCTCATTAAAAAAAAAAAAAAGTAGCGTGAGGAGCACCTACAAACCAGTCAGGCTCTGAATAAACGAAAATGAAGTTACAGGTTTATGTGTGGTTTTCCAGAAGTCCCTTGTCACCAAGAACATAACCTTCACTTTAGTTAGGACTCTTATAGTTTTTCATGTAGAATCATGGAATTGTTCAGGTTGGAAGCAATCTCTGGAGTTTATCTGGTCCCACTCCCTCTTCAAAGCACTATCAATATTGTCCTTTTTTTTCCCAAACCGGAGAGTTCAGCATTACTTTTCTCAAATTCATTCCTAGCAGCTCTAAAACTTTATTTCTGTTACTTTTTTTCCAGCATGTAGTACTGATAGGATGTCTAAATGGCATCATCTGTATGTGCTGTTCCTCAGCTTAGCCTTATATTTATTTGTGTCTGCTCTCTAAACCTGGACCCTTCTTGAGGTCTGAGAGTGGAAGATATGAAAAATCTAGTAGTTCTCTCATATATTCTCACCTGAAATTTATTCTTTTGGAGGAGAAGGGCATCTGGGGAGTAGGCATGGATGGGCTGCTTCTTGGAACACAATGAATAATTTATTTACCTTTGTGATTCATGTATCTTAAGAGAAAGCCCTAAGGGATGATGCAGGTCTTGGCCTTTCTTTGAGAACCTTACTCCTTCTACTTCACCTGTTGCTCCCAAAACCCACTAATGCTTTGAGAACCTTTCTTACTATTACTCCCCCATCAAAAGACATCACAAATAAGCAGTGGAGAGCTCTTTTCTGTCAAAAATGTGCATAGAAATTGGTGTAGCTTTATTATTCTGACTAAGACTCTTATACCATACTCATTACTATAGTATGTGAATGCTACCCAGTAGCAGTTTAAAGAACATGACTAACGGCTGTCACACACTCATCTACTCCTTGGGTGGGGCAGAAAAGCACTTCTGGTAAAATTTCTGGTGTTTTTTTAACACATATGTTATGCATTACTGTTAGTGAGGGCAAGGTCAAAGAAATGTGCCTTGTGTTGGGGAGGCGCTGAGGGTTGTGAATGTTCTTAGTTTCATAGGAATCCACTCCAAAACTGTAGATCAGCTCCTGAAATGATCTTTGCCCTCCTTGTAGAGCACAGCTACTAAATATATTTTTACAAATAATTGGTTACTTTGTGAGGTTCACTGGCTTTTACAGGGGTCTGCTTAGTAATTTTCATGAGAGTCAGAGCAGGAACTAGTGGATTGCTTCCACCTTTACAGAGACAGCACTTTTCTCTGGGAACAGGGGAGTAGTTCTTGCCAGTGAGCAGGGGAACGGTGAACAATACAGGCTTTGCCACAGGAATATGAAGCTGTCAAATATGTGGGGTCACGGCCAGATCTGCTGAAAACTTAACCAGTGGGACAAATCTGGAGTTGGGTGCCTCTGCTACAGATAGTTCTTCTATGGCAAGGAAGCAAATATTGAATCATTATCCTGAAACTTCAGGTGATTTCTTTCTGGTTGTCTGCAACTTGGAGAATCCTTACAATAACAACCATGAAGATAGCTGATTCCAAATACTCTGGGAAGCTAAGATAGACAGAGGAGATAAAGTTTTATGTGTTTGTGGTGGTATAAGCGGTAGAAGACGCATTCCAGCGCTTTGTTTTAGATGGATTTCCATAGGCACTGGTGTTTTATGCTTGGATATATTGTGTATTATGCTTGGATATATTACGTATTGCTGTAATTGAGAAACACTGAGTTGCTGCGATCCACCAGAAAGAGCTAGAGTTTTCTTGCCAACCTGATACAAGAGTCTTGTTTGAGCATGGCATTACCACAGCCTTTGTTATTGGTGAGAATTACTTAAATATAAATGTCTAAATGCTGTAAGTCTTAGCCTGAGGTAATCATTTAGATTCTTTTTATATAATCTATGAAGAGAGAAAGACACCTCCACACAGTGATTTATCTGACCTGTAGCTGGAATGAATTGCTCTCAGGAGGTAAGAATCTCTCACTATGGATTATATAAAGGGACCCAGAGTGACATTCTCATCTTTAAACATCTGTCATTCCTGTGCCTGCGCTAGGGCAGATGAATCCCACCTATATTTGTTCACTGACTGACTAATGAAGACCCAAAAAATCTTCAGAATGTTCTTTTATTTTTTGTTCACTGGTAATTTCTTCCGTACTGAGGCTCATCTTCAGCTACGTGTTTCACCCATGAAGCACTTCATCTTACCCTACACAACAGGGCATGACTGTATGTGTGAAAGATAGCTCTCTGTGTCATTACAGATTATTGGCATTTACATTATTATAATCTAAATAGTTCATGTAATAGGTAGTAAAGAAAAACTCATCATATGGTACACCAAAATAATAAATGCCAGATGAAAGTGAGGTTTCCCCATCAGGTTTTGGTGGAATTACTCCAGAAAGACTCAAAACATTTTAGTAAATTACCTTTTGCTCCTGTCATCTCTTTTAACAAATGTCTCATAATCTCCATAAGACCATGTAACTCACAGTCAAATGCTGCAGATATGCCCCAGATGAGAAACCATCTTCTGTGTTCTCTCTGTAGATAGAGGATCATCTGTGCTGCTAAAAAGGCTCCATTCTGTGTTCTGGCATGATTTCAGGCATTCCAAGTTTAGATTATGAGCATCAATTAGATGAGGTTGTAGTTGGCCTTTGTTTAGTTACGCTACAAGCTTGCTAAGGAATGGTAGGGCAGGTTGGAGGGGAGAGAGCTGGTGTCCAGAAGTGGGTTCTCAAGGATTGAAGTATGTGGTTTGGAGTTATTCCAAGCTGTCTTTCACAGGTTAGGAAATGCATAGATTCAGTTAAACCTTAGAGCTAGGCCTTCTTATAGTGAATCAATGCTGTGAAATTTAGTAATACCATAAATTTCAGTGGATGTGTATAGAAAGGCTATTGTTTGCTAGCAAGTGTGAACATTTCAGTGCTGCAAAGCTAACATGACTGTTCTCTTTGGGTATGAAACAGGCTTTTAAAAATCTGTTATGCTTCTTTTTGTCTGTGTCAGGTGTTTCAAGTACTGTCAGCATTTCATCCTTCTTCCTGCATAGGGTATCAGAGAACCAAAAAGTACGTGGTCAGTATCGAGGAGCCATCTTTTTAATTAGCCAAACTGTGAGTGTTCAGTGGTCAGTGACAAGGAGGCAAGATCTCCTTCACCCCCATCCCGTAGATGAAGTAATGTTGACTTTTACCATTGTTTACATGGAATTTGTTGGAGGGCAAGAATTTTGGTCAAGGGAAGAACCTGATCCTTTTTGAGATCTGAAATCTGGAAGGTGTGCACACTGTAGTGTAGATAATGAAGATTATAATACTTTGGTCTTTAATCCAGGTGATGTTTGGGCTACAGATAACCTTTCAAAGTCTTACAGACAATGAGTTCTTTCATTTGTATTTCCTTGCAAAGCCTTTATGACCTTTCTGATAAACTTAATGAAATCTTCAAAAGTGATACATCTGAGTTATTGCGCAGTAGACACTGGCAATGTAGAATCATAGAATAGTTTGGGTTGGAAGGGACATTTGAAGTTCATCTAGTCCGACCCCCCTGCAGTGAGCAGGGACATATTCAACTCGATCAGGTTGCTCAGAGCCCCGTCCAACCTGACCTTGAATGTTTCCAGGGATGGGGCATCTACCACCTCTCCGGGCAACCTGTGCCAGGGTTTTACCACCCTCATCGTAAAAAATTTCTTCCTTATATCTACTCTAAATCTACCTTCTTTTAGTTTAAAACCATTACCCCTTGTCCTATCACAACAGGTCCTACTAAAAAGTCTGTCCCCATCTTTTTTATAAGCCCTCTTTAAGTACTGAAAGGCTGCAATCTGGTGTCCCTGGAGCCTTCTCTTCTCCAGGCTGAACAACCCCAACTCTCTCAGCCTGTCCTCATAGGAGAGGGGTTCCAGCCCTCTGATCATTTTTGTGGCACTCCTGTGGACCTGCTCCAACAGATCCATGTCTTTCTTGTACTGGGGACCGCAGAGATGGATGGAATACTCCAGGTGGGGTCTCACCAGAGCAGAGTAGAGGGGGAGAATCCCCTCCCTCGACCTGCTGGCCACACTTCTTTCGATGCAGCCCAGGATACGGTTGGCTTTCTGGGCTGCGAGCACACATTGCTGGCTTGTGTCCAGCTTTTCACCCACCAGTACCCCCAAGTCCTTCTCGGCAAGGCTACCCTCAATCCCTTCATCCCCCAGCCTGTATTGATACAGGGGGTTGTCCCAACCCAGGTGCAGGACCTTGCACTTGGCCTTGTTGAACCTCATGAGGTTCACATGGGCCCACTTGTGGAGCTTGTCCAGATTGCTCTTGACGGCATCCCATCCCTTAGTCATGTCAGCTGCACCACTCAGCTTTGTGTCATCTGCAAACTTGCTGAGGGTGCACTCAGTCCTGCTGTGTATGTCATGGACAAAGATATTAAACAATACTGGTCCCAGTACAGACCCCTAAAGGATGTCACTTGATCTCCATTTAGACATTGAGCCGTTGACCACTACCCTCTGGATGCGACCATCCAACCAATTCCTCATCCAGTGAACAATGCATCCATCAAATCCATCTCTCTCCAATTTAGAGAGAAGAATATTGTGCTATGAGACTTTTGAGATATAATACAGTGGCCCATAAAGTACCATGAACTTTTTGAAAACTAATCTTGCTTTCATTATTGTGAAATTAGTTGCACTGCTTAGAGCAGTGCAAAAACCTAAAATGGCATTAAATCTCATGTTGAAGCTGTTATTCTAGCCATGGGAGGGTCATGGCTATGAGGTGATTCAATTCCTGCCGTCCCTTCTACTTGAACAGTCATACTTTGTCATCATGATAGCAGAAATTTGCAGAAGTGGTGATGCCACTTAATTCAAGCTGAGGAGTTTTGTAATTTATTTTAATTTAATTGACTTCCAGAGGTGAACTTCCCTGTTTTGTTGCTGTTTGTTTGTGTCTGCCCCCCTGTTCCATCCGTCCCTGGGAAATCTTTACTAAGGACTCACCTATAGGACTGTGAAAATGTCTGACAGAACCTGAAATCGTTATTACCCAGATCACATTTATGAACAGTAAACTGTTCAGGAAAGCTCATTTCTGCTGGTGCTGTCACTTCACAGTGGAAGTTTAAAAATAACTGTGAACTGATAACATGAATGTATACATTTTTTTATTTCCCCCCCTGTGAGGTCTGTTTCCTTACATTTTGAACCAAATTAGTTTCTATTGATATTGTTGCCTTTATTTGTATGAGGCACTTTGCTGCACAAACCAGTAGCAATTATTTCACGTTTGCTTTGATCATAAATCTTGTTAGGCAGTTTAACTGCTATGTGTATTCAGATGGGGTTTGCTTTAAAAGAGAATGAAAGATTTTCAGGTTCTTAACAAAATGCTATGAAGCCAGTCATGTTTGAGACTTATCAGCTGATTTTACTGTTCTAAATATAAATGATCTTTTGTGTTCCTTGCTTTTTAGTATTTTCAGGCAAAGGTGGTGGTTTATTTGCTGATAAATTTAGGATAATCTCATGTCATAGGGTGTTGGCTGGCTAAAGGTTTTGATAATGGAATATTGAGCTTTTCAATTCTAGATTATTTAACTATTATAATTTACCAGAGTAATTACAGACAATCTGCTAAGTGGCCTTACAAACTGTTTGACAACCTCAGTTTATGGTAAATGAGTGCCAGCCTTGCTCAAGAGAGATGAGCTTTTCCTCCAAACTTTCTGATTGATATTTTGCTATAACATGTAGTATTCTTTCTTTCTTCTGATGAGAGAAATGCTTGAGTTAGCTGGGGTGAGTGGGAATGAGAAAGTGTAAGGGGAAAGCAAGACTAATGAAATGAGTTAAGTTCAGAAATTGGTGATTCTTTTTCTCTGCAGCAGCATGCTCCATTGTACAAGTCCTTTTTAAGTTTTGAGGCTTCTCTTGTTAGGTGACAATTTCAGTTCCATTTTTTCCATCAGTGTGTAACTGTTGTGGGACATACTGGTTGCTTCACAAGAAATGAGTTTGCAGAGACCCGAGTCCTTTAGCTAATGACTTTGGAGCCAGTTTCAGTTGCATGTAATGACTTAACACATTTCATTTTCTCTGTTGCAGTTTCTTGAAAATGAGTAAAGAGTTCTGAGGGACAACCTCAAGAGATGTCCCTAAATGACCCAAACCAAATGAGTATGAAAACCAAATTACGCTTTTGTTGTCAAAGATGAGTATTTCAGACCATGTTCTGAGGCACTGACCCTAGTGCTGTTTCTTTCTGTTTTCTCTTGTGACAGGTCAAGAAATCCATTTTCCACTGTTACCTCTTACCATATTTTTCATGAGCTGTGCAACTGCAGCATTACCTTAACTACTGTCAAATCTTGCAGTGATCCTAAGTGATCCTGCACGAAGTATACCAAGCCTGAAAAACATCTTAGAACATCCTTTTGAACAAGGGAATAGATATATACAATTTCTAGGCACACATTTAGTACTTCTTTATGTCTCTCCAGCCCAAGTCAAGAGCTGGAGGTCTGAAGGCTGAGAGCTCAAAATATATGCATTTGTCTGCTTAAGCAATATATTTCCCTTGTTTTGGATTTTACAATTTAGAACAGACAATGTAACTGTTATAAAGAAAATAGAGAAGTGTGCATCTTACAGAGATTTAACAGTTGCTATAGGCTTCTAACTTTTCAGATCAAACGAAAAAATATGTCTAAATTACTGAAAATTCAACAGTCAGTATTTAGGCATCTGCGATATTTTAAATATTAATCAATAAGATATATAAGTAATATTATTTCCGCCTGAGAACCATGTATTCGCCAATGTCATACTGCAGCAAAGGGATCATCAGTTCAGTCAGCACTTCTTTGCAATGTGATTTTCAGCCTCAGAAGGAAACAGACCTGCAGCTGTGAGCACAGTCAAAAGAGTCATGGGACCAAATTTTCATCCAGATTCTGTAGATAACTTGCAGGATTTGTACAAATATTTCCATCTCTTTTCCTCACAGGTAACCTCTTTATTTGCACAATATGAATATGATACAAGGCTCCACAGAAAAGCCCAGATGTCACAAATGTGAAACTACATGGAACACTGAACAAGGAGAGGAAAAGCAAAAGCAAGAAAACATAGATAAAAGGCCCAGGGCTACATGCAGGATTCTGAAGGGCATTTTTAAACGCTGTGTCTGGAAAGTTCAACAGGCAGAGGGATAACACATGGTATGATAAACTCTTCTGAAAATTCAGTTCTTATGATGCCAAAAAGGAAAGAGAAATCTTTGGAAAATTTGGCTCCATGTAGCCCAACCCTGAAGGAAACAGAACCTCATGGTAGCCATCATGATGTTTTCTGAAAGTTGCCTTGTAGATCAGTTTTTTGGCTGACCCCAAGATGGGAGGTGTTTCCTACTATCTTCCTGAACATAACACTCCTTGGAAATTTTTTAACTGAAGTTCTTTTGGGAAATAGCAATTCCTTGAGCCTAAAATGTGCCCCAGCTTTGCCTCTGTTTTATGAACGGTGCGGCAGGTTCTTCACAAAGCCTTGTCTGGATTTATGGCAGATAGTGCTGGGGTCAGGGACTGGGTGCTTTCTGGACAGATCTGCTGGTCAGGCTGCTCCACCACCACCGTGAGCTCAGGGCTGTCTTAAATCCAGATTTTCCCTTCAACCACTTCTGGTGTGTAAGATCCATCTTCCAGAACTGCCAGGAGTAGAAAGCAAGAGCCCTTGCTTAGTACAGACTTCTGCATTCATTTTTCTACGTACCATGAAGATGTGCTCACTTTTTGTTTTTCCTTAAACAACAGTAGGAACTTTTCAAAGAAGGTATTCCCCACCCTTTTGTTGTCTTTTTCACAATCAAGAAATAGAGTGAAATATAAATATTGTAAAACATGCAGCACAACTCTGAGTGGAAACAGACTTTCAGAAAAGCTAAAAACAATGACAGGAAGAGTGTGAATTTGCTCATCTATGAAATTTATTTTTCCCTGAATATATTTTTTTAAAGCTCAGGATTCTGATTTCCTGTTTCCAGCACAGAAAAAAGCAGTAGCTTTGATTGACCTCATTGGCCTTGGTAAACTGGACAGCTTTCTGACCAAGTTGAAAAAATACATCAGAAGCAGATTAAGCTTATTTAGAGTCTGGGACAAAGAAATCTGCTGAAACTTCTCACTGTATGCTGACAGAGAGATATGTTCTTCTGTGTGGAAACCCCAACCCCCTCTATTGATTGGATTCTGCTCTCATTTGTGGATAAGGGGACTCGAACTGTTGAAGTCAGTTGGTGTCAATCACTGGAGAATTGGGCCCTCTGGATGAACAGATTTAGAGAAATTAAAAAAAAAAAAAAAGCGCGTTGGTTACTTACGATCAGCCAGTACAGCTGTGGCAAAAGTCTGTTGTTTATATTTACACCTTTCAAAAAGGAGACTGTGTTTAGTGGTGTGTTGCTACAGCAGCATTTGGCTGCTTATTGCAAGATATAATTAGAGATTTTACAATTTGATGTGCCAAGCAGTGCATCCTCTCCACAAAAGTTTTAAGTTGATAAACACTTTTATTCCTGGAATTTGATTCACAGGAATAGTGAAAAAGCCCAAATACCATTTAGAAAGAACCTATCTAATCTTCCTTCAGGTTGGTATTCACAACTGTGAATTAATTGGAAGAATAAAGGGTAGAACTTTAACTGTACTCCAGGTCCTATCTTGGTCCTTAAATCTGTATGGGTAATGCAGTCTGCAAGTCACGCGCCTTTCTCCAGTTGAAGTCAGTGCTGCAAACAGTCATTGGTTGGAGCATAATTAAAATTGGACTCTCAGAGGATGAGCTTTTTTCTTACTAGGGTTCTGTAATTATGCATTAACTGGTTATCTGTTGTGCTTGGGGCAGTAAAAGCACAACAGAATTTATTTCTCTTCCCTGTATTTTTGTGTGAAGCCAAGGGAAATTTTTGAAGCAGACCTCCTATTCAAAGATCCATAAATCCATGCTGTGTTTTCATATGTGACATACTGTATGGCTCCATGTACACTATGAAAATTATCCAAATAAGAGCAGTCAAGCCATTCCAGTAATCTGGAAATATCCCTCAAGAGAGGAGGGAAGGTATTTCTTCTCCTACTATATTTTACCATTGTAATGGACATCTAAAAGTATAATAAAATAAATGGCTGACTTCTCTGTATTTTTTTAGCCTGACAGTCAATAAATTTACCAGCAGTTGGCAGCTCAAAATATTGTAACATGAATGGTATTTTGGATCGCGCCGAGGCTCAGCGGTGTTCTAGATGGAGCCGTAGCCCCGTTGGACCTGGTCCCACAAAGTCTACGGCATGTCATCCTTGTCCGCCCTCCCCGCCATACCCACAGGGCTCTGATGACGTTATTGCTGGGCTTCACACAAGCTAAAGCTCATAAAGCTGAAATTTTGCTTCATATGAAGGCAGTAGTCACAGTCAATGAGTTTAACAGATGCAATGGGCCCTCTTGGTGCAGTCAGGGAGCCTAAGGAATCAGATTTTTTTCCAAGATAGAAAGCAACAAAGTGTTACATAAAACAACTTTTTCTCTTTCTTTTTTTTTTCCTTCTTTTTTTTTTTCTGTTTTGCAGGATGGAATTTTAGAGCATACACAGAGGGCTGGAAGTTTCATCTGAGATGTTTATTTTAGGATGCTATCCCAAGCTCCATGGATTGAAAGGAGATGGACAGAGATGGGAGGTGGGAAACAGGCTGCACTAATATGGTGTAAAGCAAAAACACAAAGGCAAAAGGCTCATGACTGTTTTTAAATAATCAACACTGATATAATGTTTTTTAATTAGAGTAATATTATAATTCATTATAATAACAAAAATCAACAGGAAAGGAGAAGGAAAAATCAGTAGCTCTGTAGAGGTTAGAGTAGGTCCTTGTCACATGAATGTGTACATGGTGTCAGAATCATTTTAAAAGGCGCCTTTTGAAGCCCAAACAGAAGAGCAAACTGTGGCATAGTTTTTGTGTTTGCCATTTTGCTTTGGGAGATTGAACTGTCAAAGTGGTACTGCAACAAGAACAGATACTGCTAAGCTGAAATTCTTTTCTTCCTAACTGGTGCATCACTTTAATGCCTCTCATATGACATCTCATTCCTATGGGACTTTGAGTAGGAATGATGTAGGAGTACTGTTATGTATACCCTATATGAAATAACTCTGCAAATAATGTATTTAGCAGAAGAAATAAAACCACGTGCATAGATCACAGTGCAAGCTATCATCTCAGCAATCAAGAGCATTCAACTTGTGATTAGCATTTGGGCAAAATATTTCATTTGAAAAAAACGCTTCAGCTACTGAAAGTGAAGTGTTAAATTGCCTAAAAATCTTTAGATGCCCCAGTGAATAGTTTTGGCCTAAAAACCTGAAAAACAAAAGAAAGCAGTTCAAAGCTTTGGTACTGAAAAAAGTCAGTTTTAAACTAAGTTATACTGAAAACAAAAATAATAATTAGCAACAGCACTCTGGTTGTTCAGTTGATCTTAAAGAAACTACAATTTCTGGTTCACCAAGCTAATTCTGTCTTGAAGGAATGATATTTCACTGTTTCTGCCCAAAGTCTACTTACTTTGTCTCTGCACCACTCCACACTAGAGAAAAAGGAAGAAACTGAGGGATACGGAAGATCTTTATTCAGCTCTTCTCAAGCACATTCCCCTCACCCACAGAATAATCAGAATGTAGGTGAAACAAAAGCAGCAATCTCCCTTCCTTTTCCCAGAAACAAAGCTGCTGCAGTCCCTTGGTAAGTACAAGAAACAAATTTATGCAGAAGTCTTGGTATAAAGCAGGTACTATACTGTAAAGATAGAGTTACATATTTTGGTTTTCCCCTGTGTGAATAAACTTTTTCCCTCCTGGTGTGGGTATGGTTTTACTGTACAGCTGCATTTATTTACATGTGTTTCTGGAACTGCGAAAAATTCTTTGCCTAGATTTATAGGTTGGTATGTATACAGTGGTTTGGCTTCTCCTAACGTTTTCTTCCCCAAACAAACCCAGTTCCTCTTGGTACATGAGGTGTATGTGGCAGTGCTGCCACACGGATTTTGTAGCCTAACCTGTACTGCAACATTTCTTCCCCCTCTTCCTCTCGCCTCCTACCAGCTGGAAACCGTGGGTAGGCACAGGACCTGCACAGAAGCAGATAAATCACTGCATTGTTTTCTCAGGTCCAGGTAATTAGTGGTGGTGGTTTGGAAGCAGGAGGACTACCTACAGTCTTCCAGATAGACTTTGTGTTTACAGAACAGAGGCAAACCATCGGCTGCATACGATGTTGTGTTAAGAAATGTACCTGTGGGGAGGGAGAGAGGAAGCAAAGCTGACAAGAAGATTGATCAGATTCTTGTTTTTAAAGAAATGTTCGCTATAGCAGGGTCTGGAGCAGCTTTTTGCTATTCAGTGGACATGGTCAAAATGCACATAGCTTTGTGGGCATGGGTGCAGTTTCTTTAAAACTATGATAAAAGGCAACTCTGGAAAGAAGCCATACTTAGCCATGAAACGGAGGGGTTTGTGCATAGGTGAATGCAGTGCATTTTCTCTCTTCTGTATGTTCCTTTTCCAATTTCAGACAAAAGCGATTCCTCCTGTGGCTTTTGCTGTCAGCAATAGATGGGAAAGCCCTCACCCAAACCTTTGGCTTTGCTTAGGTGAAAGTTCCTCCTGCTTCATCTCTTAGATGAAAGATACCTCTTACAGCTTTTTTTCTGAATCAAAGGGAACAGTCTCTCTCCCTCTCTCTCCCACTCTCCCCCCGCCCCCCCCAGTTTCGAAGCTGACAAGAGGTGGATAAGACTGTAAGTAAGTTATTTAAAATAGCAATTGGCTTATTTTCAGGTTATTGGTGAAAAGGATAAAGCAGATATACACCACACATTCTTAACTTTAAACACAGTAGCCTGAGCCATTGAATGGAGACCCATTTCTGGCTTCATCCTCATTTGAGAGAATCCTAATTAGGTAGGTAGTAGCTATTGAGAAACAGTGGCCTGAATTTACTGAGGGTATAATTCTGAATTTGGCTCTGGCTTTGCATTTGTCTGAATAAGATTAGTCTGAGAAATTCAGAGCTTTCTGTTCTTGAGGTTTTCTTTCAGCAGCTTACAAATGTCACCATTTATGACACTGGCAACATTTGGAATCTATAAAGCTATTGCTCCAGAAATTATTTTTATAATGTACAACCATTCAGTTTCAGACAGTGTAAATCAAAAAGAAAAACATTTGAGTAAATTCTAACTCTACCTTGAATAAAAAAGTCCATATTTTTTTGTTTTGCCAAATTCTGGGAGCTAAATTTTAGTCCAAGCAATTTTATTTTCAGCTAACCCTCTCTGCCTGCAATTAGTCTGAACAGTTTTCAAACAGATTTGAAATTATCCCAGATCCATTTCTTTTGATTTAAGTTTAACTGTTTGTCTAGTGGACTATAGGGCTCAGTTTCCGATGGGCTGACCTCCATTTATCATGTGAATTCCTTGATCTTCTTGCAAATGTCAAACTGTATAAGAATGCTTTAAGAGAAACAAATGATCCAGCCAGTTAAACTTGCTCAGAAAAGTAAAATATCAGCCAGAATTGTTTCTCCTAGAATATGAGGGTGGCTGGAATACTCTGGGGCAACACTGCAGAGGAGCATTTAAAACGAGCAAGAACAAAATTTTAAAGTGAAATGGGAACCCTGTGGTTTGATCATCACCCAGTGAAAATAAAAACAAAATACTTAATCTGACTTTAAAATATATGAAGTGAATCAGCCTCTGTAAGTAACCTTGCTGAGCAGAGCTGTTAAATTACTGAGCACTCACTTAATGGTCCATCACATGTTGTTTAATAGACTCCCCCAAAGAACCAAACCAGTGAGCGGGAGGGATGAGCCATGTGCATGGGATGTTCCTGTAGTTCTTCATTGAGCTGTATCAGAACCAGGGGTGCAAAATTTCATGTTTTGAGCTATCACTATTTAACATTCACACTGCTGTAGGACCAAAAATTAAAAACCTCATGTTAATTGCTCCCAGAGAACTCCACAAATAGTTCTTAAAAGATTGTCCCTGCTAAAAAAGTAAGACAGTAAGACTGATGAACATTTTATAATAAGTAATTAAAGGCTTTGCCACCCTTGAAGTATTTAGTAAAATCAGCTGATCCAAATTCTGGATTTTAATTTTCAAGCTGACAGTATAGTATTCCTACTTATTTGCGTAGATAGATTGGTTTCTTTCCCATTCTCTCTTCTGTCATTATTGACTTTATGTCTTTAGACTGTAGGAGCATCTCCTTGCCCATTTTGCTGAGCATGAAGGTAGATTTTTTCTTCAATAAGTGAAGATAGGCATTGCAGATTGATTGTAAGAACTAGTCTGTTTTGTAGGACAAAGGAAATCCGAAGAAGAGTATAATTTGTAATGGAAGAGAATTGTGCTCTCTTTGAACGGTATGTTTTGCATTTCATGTTCTCTTTATGGCCTTTCTCAAAGCACTAATAGAAGTTTCTTTCGGACTGAAGGGGTGTTTAACCTTGGCATTAGCAGTAAATTGCTGAGCTCCTGTGTAATCTTTCCCATTCACTGACTTGAATGGCCAAATGAGTATAATGCTGAACTAGGAATGCAATAGTGAGAGTGCATTTTAGATAGCCCTCTTTGATGGAGCAGTGGTACAATAGGAAAAAACCTAGAAGATAAAAAAAATCCTTTGGCAGTTCAAGTTGGAAAATAAAAAATTAATATCTATCTTGCAAACTTTAATCATCTATAATGTAGATGTCTGCATCTGAGCTAATTATCCAACTCTCTGCTAGTCAGGGGAAATCTGGTTAACATGGTCAACTGAGCGATTAATCTGACCGAATGTAGGTGGCTGCTACAGGAATGAGATAAAAGCCATCTAATCTATGAAGATTGATTACATTGACAACGTCTCTTAGCCTAGATGTAGGCATTATAAACATCCATATTTAGTCATGCAAAATCACCTTTTTTGTGAGATCTTATTGGACAGTTTCTGGAAAATTTGAAATTAACACCGCTTTAGCAAAAGTTTCTGCTTATCTTCCTTTCTTGCAGTTTTATAAGCAGTAAATGTGCACATGAAAATCCAAATTTCTACCCATGTGAAAACCCTCCTTTCCAGGGAACCATTGCATTGGCTTCTGATTATCACAAACTGATTAAATGTCTGCCTGTGTGTTTCTCACAGTTCTAGGCAAAGCACTGAGCAAAACGGATCAACAGCAAATAATCACCATCCATCTAAGACTATTCCTTTAGCTGCCTTGTTGGCAATTAATCCTCAAAACATGAGATCTTCGCTTGGTTTGGGTACCCTCTCAGACACAATGGGAGTGGGATGTAGCAAAGCTTTGGTCCTCTTTCAAGCCCAGTCAGAGAAGTCCTATGTGTGTTATTACCGACATACTGAAATGGAAATACTGGAACAAATTTCTTTCACTCTTCTGGTGAATATTCTGATATGCTGGTAGTGTTGTAGGGTTCTCAACCTGCCAGTGAAAAGCCACCGATGCCTGTAGGAGTCTGTTTTAAGTAGGTGGGAGCATGGCCTTCCTCTTATGAGATGCAGAGCCCACCAGAGCCCTCAGCTGGAGCAGGAGGGTGCCTGACCCCTTCCTCATGCTCTCCTGGCACTGCAGAAGGATGCTGCAGCTTCCTAGCCAGCTAGACAGAGGTATGAAAAGAAAGCATATACATGCATACAGTCTGCATCACCCTTTCCCCCTCCCCCCAATTATTTAAACAATAACATTTTAAAACAAATGTATTTTACAGTTTAATCTATTGCAATAGGTTAATGTAGTACATACAGCATTAAGATGAAAAAGACATCTGAAATTAAGACTTTCAAATGGAAAATTATTTAAGCAAAGATTATGTTACAGTAACAGGTATGAAGTCTTTAATATGATTCTGTCTAGGACAAAGGGCTGCCTATAGTAGATATATCTCCTTTTTTCTCCAAATTCAGCAGAAGAGGTATGTTGGAGCAAGTCCACAGGAGGGCCATGAAGATGATCAGAGGGCTGGAGCACCTCTTCTATGAAGACAGGCTGAGGGAGTTGGGGTTGTTCAGCCTGGAGAAGAGAAGGCTCTGGAGAGACCTTACAAGCAGCCTTCCAGTACCTAAAGGGGGCCTACAGGAAAGATGGGGAGGGACTTTTTACAAGGTCATGTAGCGATAGGACAAGGGGTAACCTGGCAGTGTTCAAGACCAGGTTGGATGGGGCTTTGAGCAACCTGGTCTGGTGGAAGGTGTCCCTGCCCATGGCAGGGGGGTGGGAACTAGGTGATCTTTAAGGTCCCTTCCAACCCAAACCATTCTGTGATTCTATGATTCTATGTTCCAACCACAGGTTAGAATAGCACTGCTATTCTTGCAGTGTGGATTTTAATTTGGACAGTGTGGCTTCAGCCCCAGGCTCCCCGTCAGCTGCTATTCCAGCTTAAGTCCCAAGTTACCTTGCTACTTTAGCCCGAATTAGTCAAATTGGTTGAGGCAGCCCAAAAAGAGAACATACCTTTTTTTGTGAAATAAATGACCTCATTCTGAACCAACTAAAAGTCACTGAATACCACCAAGATGTTCTCAGTTTTATTTTAGTCTGTAAATCCAGCTTGGACAATTGTAGCCTTTTTCTCTTGCTCTTTTTTTTCTTCTATAGGTGGATGACAAAGCAAAATGGAAACTCCCACTAGCCACTTCAAAAGTGTGCTAGTAAGAAAATCTATTAAATGCTCTTCTTATCTTATTCCTTCGGAATCAGATATGTTCCTGGGAATTACTGTGCTGCTGTGTGTACAGCAGAAGTTCAATCGCAGGAACTGGAAGATTGTAACAGGTAATGCTATACCAGAATTAGAAAGGCAAAAATTGGGGTGAAGTTAGAATTCAGCATAATAATATCTATTGTTATGAAGGTCACTTAGCTCTCATCTTAAGTCAGAAACCACACAAAGAAGAGTTTTTATGTTGGTTTATAGGATTGCATTCCAGTGAGGAGCGATTAAAATGTGAATTCAGCCAGCCTACGGTGGTCTTGCCAAATGGAGTAATTCCCCACTGTCGTGGTTTAACCCCAGCTGGCAACTAAGCACAAATCCAAAACATAGCCCCATGCTAGCTACTATGAAGAAAATTAACTCTATCCCAGCCAAAACCAGCACACCCCCACCCCTGCTTTTATCTGCATTTTCCCATGCCCGCCCTTGTTTGAACAGGAGAAATTACGTGATTGCATGAAGATGCAGATCAGGGATCAGATCTGATCTGGCTGAGAAGTTTTTGGTGGGGGAATGGGTTAAGTCTTGATTCTCAGCCAGATCTGAGTTGCTGCAGCTCACTGCATCACTGGATGAATGATGGTGCTGACACAGAGCAGGGGCTCAATTCTATAGCTTGGGTTTAGGAGAAGAGTGAGAAACTCTTTCTTTTGGTAGGTGGTCAACTGTTGATTGGCTTAAGCTAACCACAAAACCATACTTTCAGAATAAGACTCAAGGGTTGAAGAGGCAAAACCATCCTTCATTTATGGTACGTGCTTTTGGCACATACTTTTCACAGGGTTAGTTGAGAAGACATGGAAAAGAAGTAACTGCTTCATCCTCTGTTAACTGGGGATCCCCCATTGCTGGGTCTGAGGCCACTGCTGATCCAGAGGTCATTGCTGCATAGGGTAGCAACAAATGAAGCCTGATGTGAAAGCCTCAGTCTTTTAAGTGAAATTTAAAAATCTAAAATCTATTAATTAACTAGATTCCTTCTCCAGAGAAAATCACACTCAATGTACAGATACATAGAAACCTGTTACTGGGTTGTGCTGGTGGGATAGGAAAGAAAGAGTCATTTACAGTATGGAAGCAAACATGATGCTAATTTCCATTTTCCTTCCTTTTTATTTACTATTTCTTTTGGGGTTGGGGAAAGGAAAGAAGTTCTGCAAACATCTTCCAGTCCCTTCAAAAACCCCATCCCACCATCCCACCTGTCATTTACCTAAGGAAAACCACAATGAAATGTCTGTGCTGTGTGCTGCTTGTAGCCTGGGTAAAACAATCATCCGTAGCTCGTTTGAGATGACGGTGTCTGTGGGTCCCACCCAGTAAGAGTAGATGTAAGGCCAAAGATCTTACAAATTTTTGGAAGATAGGTGGCTGGGTAGAGTAGAGAGCTCTTCTCATTCTGTTTGAGAGAAAAGCTGCAGCATGGGCTTTTATAAGGCATCAGAGAAGCTGGTGTCTGCTGTGAGGCTGGTTTCTGAATGCCACCGCTTGAGGAGAAGCTGCAGTTGAGGCTTGTCCTCAGCAACCTGACACAAATCCGTGGGAAGGCAGCTTTCACTGATTTCTCATAACTGCTTCTCAATACAACAGCTTTTCTAGTTAAGTGGCTTCTTTTGATGGGTGGAATAAATGTTACCGCAACTTTTACCCATGCTTACAGTGAAAATCTATATAGATTGTGAATTTTGGTTTGACCTAAGTTCCTCAAATGACCCTGGGTTCTGTAATGGCCTTAAAGAATATTTAGATGCAGGGCTAGGCTTACATCTGAACAATTTGACCTTTTTTCTTTCTTTTTTTTTCTTTTGACATGTTTGTCTAAAGGATCTGTCCTTCAACTAACCAGAAGCAATGATATTCCCCTTTGCTCTCTGTCCCTTATCTTTCAATATAAATACATTACCCAGAAGAAAGTTACTCCCCAGTTGCAGCAGAGAGCCGTGAGCTCCAGCGTGCTGGGTGTTCATCTCAAGTCTGGTTTTTTGGTATTGCTGGCAAATCTGGTGGACTCTGCTATTTTCACCACAATGTGAATAGGAGACACAAGGTGAGCTTGAAGATCCCAGTCTAAGCTGTGCCAGCACATGCTGCAGCACACCTGGGGAAGCCAGGGCTTACAATTCGTGCCAGTGATACCTGTTCACAAGTACCGGCTATCTGCTTTACTGAAAGATGATGCCCTACAAAATTGTGTTTCCTTCCTCCTCCCTGTCTGTGTGTATGTCCATAGTTGTGCTAATTTATGGGTATGCATGTTTAATAACATTTTCTTTTGGCCCTCTGGGGATTGTATATATATTTTCTTTTTTTTCTCTTTTTCTCTTTTTTTTCCTCCCCTAGCAATTCAGGCTCTTGGCGGGGTTTAAAGCACCTGCCTGGGAGCGGGACCTGTCCTGCTGGGAGGGAGGTGGGAGGCTGATGCTGCAGTGGCCTTTAGCTGGGTGGCTTTTGCCATCGGGCACGGGATGCTCCGCTGGCCAGGCACTGCCTGTGGGAGACTGTCTTCAGAGAAGAAAAGCACCTATGACACTTTCAACTTGTCAGGTTTTACATTTTCATTGACCAACTCTCAATTTTCCATCTAATTTTCTGATGAGACTGAACAAACACATTTTGGTAGAAATATCAGTTGGAAAGGTAGAGCAATTTGGTGCCTAAGATAAAATTGCATTTGTTTCCACATGCCTTCCTCAGAAAGTCTTAACTCAATTTACAGCTAGGAATTAATGATACTTAAAAGCATCTCAGTAGATCTAAAAAATGCTACAAATTCCTAACAACACTTATTGACCAATATTGCCATTTAATCCCTGCCAGAATTGATCCTTTGAAGTTCAGTGAGATACTATTTTTGTTGTAAGTATCTCCACATACAGAGACCAGGATTTTTTCCCTGAAGGAGGTAGGAGGCATTCCTGCTGATGCTGAAGTATCAAAAAATATAGAAAACCTTGTCTTTCTGGGGAATGATTCTATGCCTTGTGGCTCAGTGAGTCCATGTACAGAAGAAGTAGTTGTTTTTCCTTGCTGTTTTCAACTCTCTGCTCTTGTGGCTGTAACTGCAGCCTGAACGAGGTTCCTTAGCTCAGTACTGCTAATGTCTTACCGACAATTCCAAACAATTAAGAAATGTCCTGATTTACAGGGGGAAAAAAACCCTGTTGCTGTGAGAATAATTAATTGCTGCTATGAAAAAATATATTTATTAATAAGGATAACTTCACATATTAGTTACCTAATTTTAGACTATTTGTCTTTTCTGGGATATGATATATTTATAAATGTAATTGAAACACATAGCACACAATATCAGAAGTCATTCGTATGCTGGTTAGAAGCTGGAGTACAGCATGAAAAAAGTAGGTTTTGTACATGAGCAAGAAAATCTCTCAATTTGTTTTTCCTCTTGGTTATGAAACGTTCATCACTTGATACAGAATTTTCTTAGGAGTGTATTGTGCAAAATTGTTGGTGATTCTTCAACTCAATTTGTAGTCTACAGGGGCTGGAAAAAATTTCTAATGAGAGAGAAATTTAGCTCCATTCAGAGAGAAACATTGAAAAGGGCTGTTCAAAGTTTTGGTAGCTGGAGTGTTATTCCTTTAGGCATTTCTGTTAATAAAATATACTCATATTGCATTCCTTTCATATCCAGGGCAGCCTGGAACTCTCAGAGATGCTGCTCTGTCAAATGCTTCTTTAGTCCTTACCGTGGACCTGTCTTCGTGTTGATTATCCTGCTCAGAGCTTTAATACCAAGGCATATAGCCCAGCTGTGATCATCTAGAAGCTGTGCCATTTCTTTTGACTTGGAAACCATCAGTGCCACTTGAAATATTTCAGCTGAATTCAGTGGCTATTGGAGCAGATTCTAAATATCCAGCAAAGCCCAAAGTCATCTTTGCTGAGATATGTTCATATGGGCTGAATGCTTACTAAAACATTAAGCAATAACACAAATAATCAGCAGAGAATAAGGGCAGATGCACAGGCAATTAGGACCAGTCTTATAAATGTATTAATGTAATTTGCAGATTATACCAATTTGTGAGAAATAGAAGTACTAGTGATAAAAAAAGGAGTATGTTAAAATACAACTGGTTCCCAGAGAAAATTACTAATAATAAAGGCCTCAGGGGAAAATATACAGAGAGAAAATAGATCAAGGATTTAACTTAAAAAAAAAGTACATAGACAAAGAGGGAAACAGTTCAGGTAGTAAAAGCTCAGATGAAGGGAGCCCAAGATGCTGCTTTGAAAAGAACTGGAGGTAACAGAGAGATCTAGAGGTGACACTGAGCAGCAGAGGAGACATGACTTTACCTCTCATTTATGTATTATGTGGTATGGTAATAAAAGAGATGAGAACTACCTTTAGGCTATCTGAAGATATGAGGGAAAAGTGAAAGTCCCTCTCCCTGTGTGACAAGACAGAAACTATTTCATTAAGCTCTGAGCATCTTGTTACCAAAAATACATTACCAGAATGTGATTGGAAGAGAAAGAGAGAAAACCAGGAAAAATAATGAACAAAGAGAACTGAGCATGCCAAGCTTGGCTGAATCATAATTAAATGAGTTTCATAATAATCTGTACTGAAAAGGGTTAAGCGCTGAGAAGGAATGTGATGAGAAGCAATGACATGAAATTAAAGAAAGAAAAATTAGATGTACTATTATGAATAATTTGAACTGAACAGACTGAGCAATTGTGGGTAAAAGAGAGATTTTGGCCAAAGACACCAGGGAAAACCCTCATTTTTACACATTTTTAATGTCCACAGAACAGACGGAGTCAGGCTTTTAATGTCTCACTTAAAAGATGCATGCAGATGGTGTTTTTTCATGCATTTGAAAAATGAATTTCTACATTTTGATTATGTTGTCATTAGCAGTAGCCTTACTCGGTAATTAGGAAGCTGGTTCCTAGCATGTGTGAGAGAGAGATATATTGAGAAAGGAGGATGTTATCTCTTTGTTTCCACAGGGATATAATTAAATGCAACCAACAACATCATCAAAACAGTAGAAGAAATTCAAACAATAACTATGCTAACTGGAAATGGCTTATTGTTCGGTGAAAAACAGCTGATCTTCATCAGAAAAGGCCGCATTATTTGCCAGTACTTACTCTGGCCAAGAAAGAAAAGGCAATTCCACGAGAAAAGGGTTTTCCCTGTAGTAAATGCTGACTCTTTCTTAGGTAAGTAACTTTGAATTAAGATTGATTTAGAAATAAAGCTATACGTAATGGAGTATTCCAAGTGAGTTTTTCTTTTATTCCTAGGTAACTTTTCAAAACAGAGGAGAAAAAGCCAAATACTGTGAAACCTGCTGTGTGGCATCAGAGGGGAAAGCAAGAGCGAGAGCAGTGCTGCGAGAATATTTCCTCTCTGGAAAGCAGCTGCTGCTTCAGGAACAGCATGTTTAAGTGTCAGCGAAGAACAGGGCCTGCCTGCTGCCCACTCTTTCCACCGAACAACCTTCTGGGTTCTCAGAAAAGAAAAAAAGCAAAGCAAAACCCAACCCCGAACTGCTAGGCGCTCTTGGAAAATGAAACAATGAGTTTCTCTCCATGACACATTTGTTCCAAGCCACGGACTGTGCACGCGTGATTTTTGTTATTGTCGTTCTCGGCTTTAGGACTACACACTTTCTATGGTAGGTGAGCATCTGTATCTTTTACCGCATGTGTTAAATAGGCAGTTATACTGCTAAAAGTTTCAAATGTACCAAAACATGTCCAGGGCTTTGTCCACCAAGCTTCATTTGTCCAGGGGAGCTCCTGGTTTGGGATCGTGGAGTGCCACAGCTCCTGCTCGTACCTCTCTGGAGCTGTTATTCTTGGTGCCTGGAGGATGAGTCTCCAGGCCAGATACCGAGCACGCCCGCAGAGACTGGTGCTATAAACAAGAACCCGTTGAAGCATGCAAGTCTCTGTCTTCGCTACCTCTTCCTGAATTACTGTGATCCCTTCCGTACATCCTCATTGCTTTCTAGTTATCTTCCTTTCAATATATGAAAGAGCTGCTGACAAGGATCTCTGTACTTCGTGCCCTAACCTTTTTACCTCTCAATTCACCAAATGCCTTTAGTACTTTTTCAATCTTTTTCATCGAATTCAAAAACCTGTCTTCACATTGTCTAGGCTATCTGTAACATGATACGCACATCTCTCTTTTAATTTGCTTGAAAATTCTATTTCTTTCTGACTTTCCAGTTTCATCTTTGTACTTTCACCCTGCTCCTCCCTGCATCTGCTTTTTCCACTTTTAGTTTCAGACTTTCTTTCTCATCAAAACCTATTTTTTTTGTACTGATCAGGGGGACACCATCTCTTCCCCTTAAAGTCTTTCCTTTAATTGATCCCTTGTGTAGTTAACTGAGAGTTTTCTATGCTTCTCCAGTTACAGCTATTTGTATTGTGGGCTCCTTACAAACCCCATTCTCGGGGGAAGGAACTGGCTTTTCCTCCATTTCTGGGTTTAATACTGATTTGGCTGCAACTAACTTAGGGGAAGAGGTCTTTGGCAGGCTGAAGTTCGTCCAGAGGGAGAAAAAAGGATCGGACTGCGCCTAAGTATAAACAGAATGGTGGAATTTCCCAGCATTTTTCATGGGCTACTGGTTGGACCAAGAGCTAAATGTTTGAAGGAAATCTAATAATATTGTCCACTCACCAAGACCGTGTGCATCAGCCAGATGCACATTGGTTGCTTTTTTGAAAAGCCTCAAGTAATTGTGCTGGAGAAGAGCTTTGTTTTAGTTTGAACTTTTAACACCGTGGGGTTGGGAAGCAGAAGTCATCTTCTATAAAATTGGCTGATTGCTTTCCTTCGCTGAGGAAATCAATGGTATTTTAAAAGTAAACTGTGCTGAACATAGGTGTTGCAGCATGAATCTCTCTTTTTCACTCGAGTTGCCACAGCAACATAAAATTTCGTTTCCCCCACATTAGCTTCCCTAAAATATACTTCACAAATTGTCTTTGAAAAAAAAAAGCCTTATATCATGCTGACAAATTGTGCTGTTTGCTCTCTTAGTATTTGGTCTTCTGTGGAGTTAGGATTATTAGAGCAAAGCTACCTGATGCGAAGAGAACGCAGCTTTTACAAATTCAACCTTAAGTAAAGGGATGGAAATAAAAAGCCAAAGCTGAATTAGTTACTGTCTCTAGAGAGGCTGGGGGCCTAGCAAAACCTCTGAATAGTCTGGTGGTACTCCTCAGGGTCCGGCGTAACTGTGGGTTAGACAGTCTGCCTATTCCCAGCATTCAGAAGACAAGCAATGGCCTATTGGATATATTATTAGGGGATATGCAGTGGCTTTAAGAAGGGTTTCTTTCATGCTTTTCTCTCACACTTTTGCAAGAGTGGTAGCAGCTCCAGCAGGCTTTGAATTAAATATCGAGTGCGTATACATTATCCTATGGGAGAAAAAATATTGAAAAGATCCAGGTGAAAAGGAATTTGTCTTATCCATCCTTTGTTGAAGGAGTTATTAGGCTTAGAGTAATTGTTAGAATAATTTTAATTTGTAAGGTTTCAGAATAGATGTGTAAATCATATAGTTCCAATTTGATGAAAAATAAAAAATCCACGTCTGTCAATAGTGTCACGTTTACCAACACCACTCTTTCTGGTGCCCCTTGTCATGGGGTGCATCTTGAGAGGTGGGAATAATTTTGCACCTTGCCAGCTGATGTGTGCAGATTTTGCTGTGATGGCTGCACTCCACAGCGTTAGGGTTTAACTGCAATCACATATGTTCATGTACATGAAAAGGGCAATGATTTTTCAGTATTTAAATGGGGGTATGGACTATGCTGACTGTTGGTCCTCAGCGAACTTTTCTGCACACCCCTTTTGGGGAAAGTGTTTTGGTAAGGAGCTCCTTCACTTTTTATGGGTTGGGTGGGAATGACGATGGAATATACGGAAAGGTGGGTGACCAAGGGAAGGGTTTGCAAAAGTAACCATCTTCTTCTGTGAGAAGCTTGTAACAGCTTCTGGTTGTGTCTATTTTTGAAACACAGAAGTTGTAAATAAAGCGTAGCTTAGCCTCGAAAAAGGCAGATCTGCTGACTTAGAACAATAACAAAAACCACAAAACAAACCTAATCACCTATATAGAAAACTTGGTAAATAAAATTGACCTTCTCCACTACCGCCGTCATTTCTGCTCACCTTCTTACCATGCTGTACATGCGTTTCTCTAGCAGTAGTAAGGACAGGGGAGGAAAGGTTGATTTTATTCTCTCTGGTGATAAATAGAACACTTAATAGATGACAAATTGTGGAATACTGAATCTCTAGAGACCTAATCAAAGGTGAATCAAGTCAGCCCCCAGTGAGCATGGGATAAAATGCCAGCTGGTGCGTGGCCTTTCCATTCCAGCTGGTATTTTATTCTTTGTAATAGATTGTGACCAGTTTTAATGCAGCTAATACTTGCACTTAAATAAATAAAAAAACTCCCAACAACACCAAACCACGGGGTTTAGTGTAATAAATGCTGTTCCTCATGGAAAAGTACTATAAGCTCGAGTAGAAGTGGAAATGATAATCATTTAGCTATCCTAAAGAACTGAAGAGAGAATTACAGCATCGATTTTGCATCTGTATTTCTGTGGGTCCTTTATGCCTGTGCCATAATGAGTTAATTTTGATGGAATCCAGCATGGCAGCAAGATTCTATAGTTGGGATAGAAAAATTCTATTAAGCAACTCTTTTCTATCTTTTTTCCTCAAGGGGAATAAATTTCAAGAGATCTATCATTTTTTCATAGAGTCTTACTATATCATTTTGGCTTAGATAAGTTATAGAGAAATTGGTGTAATGTTGGATAATATGTCTTGTGTGGTTAAAAAACCCCTAAGTGCAAGCGCACACACTTGCATATATGCATACTCAATCTTTCAGTATAACACTCGCCTAACAATGCTTTTCTCTTGGGATTTTATTGTAATTTATGAAAATGAATGTGTTACATGTGTAACATCTGTAAAGGAATAAAAACTATCATTTATTGTGAAAGCAGATAAACAGTCCTGTGGAAATAAAAGCTGTTGTTGTGCCAGTTTCAAGCACAATAGAAACGAAGAAAGCTTTTCTTTAAAATCCGTTGGAAAAAAACAGTGTCAGCCCTTAGCAAGACATTTTCCTAGCTCCTTTCATCACTGACTGACTTACAGTTAGCTTCTCTAAGAAGCATTAGATTTTTGACGAAATCTTTCCAGCTTTTCTTTTTTACACCATGGTAAATTATTTCAGAACAGCTTCTTTACATGTAACAGTACAGTTATCTGCTCTGTTCTAAAAGTACTGTAAATCTGAGGTACTGATTTTGCATTCCCTGAAACCATCTCTAAGCCACATAGAACCTCACAGAAATTAATAGGTTTGACCTAGAATTTCAGAAGCCAACAGTGGAAAATGAATATCATTAGAAAGTCTTGAAAAACACATATCTCATTTCAGAACAATAAAAACATTTTATTGTTTCGGAGCTGGCTAGAAAGGGAAAGAATTATGAATATATTCTAGTAATTTTGGGGACCTTTTGTGTTGTCCAACATTTAAAACTGTTTTATTCTCTTAATAAGAAACAAATTTCCAAATGCACTTGCAAAAAAAGCTTTGCATATGACTATTCATTCAAATAGATCCCTTACTGACAACCTTCCCTCTTCCATCTGAAGGTGGGCTCTCTTGTTGCTTTTTTCTTAAATGCTAATAATGTGATTTGCAATGCTCACCACAAACAGGACGCAAAGTGAAATCCTGGCCCCTTTAAACTCAATATCAGAAAATCCCACTGACATATCTAGGTGGTATAAACAGAAAAGCTAATATAAATGGCAAAGCTAGTTCTTACAGAAGACCAGATAAAAACTAGTGTTTTTACATCTAGTGAAAGAGTACAATGAGGATCACCTAGTGCTTTCACAAATGTTAATTTGTTATTTTTCACAAGCTGCATTTGGGGTCACTGGATCCAGTTCTTCTGGCCAACACCACAAAAGACACACTTCTCAGAGATGCCATCTTCGAAGAGGTGAAATCAGATAAATTGAACTCAAAGAGAGAATGCTAGATAAAACACTAATGCTGCTACTAAATGATGGTCTCAGAATAACAAAATTTTTTCCTATTCTAGGAAAATAATTTCTGACTTTCCTTCATGTGTCATGTCCATAGGGCAAATACATAAACTTCTGACAGCGCAGCATGTGGGACTTTGCAGGCGTTTCGAGTGTACAGCTTGACAGGCTAAAGTGACTTTTGGCAGCATCTTGGAGGGGAAACTAAAAAAAGAAATGCAGTAGGTTGCCTTAAGTAGTCCCTGGCTTATTACAATATTCTTTAAAACCATATTAAAGTGATGCAATGATATGCTATTGGACACAGTTTCTTGTTGTCTGATGTCATCTTAAAATTTCTCAGGGGAAACAAAGACGCTGAGTGAGATGGTGAGACAGAGATGGAGCACCATGTGTTTTTACAATGTGGCATCCATTATACATGAGTAAAATAGCAGTCGCTCAGCTGCAATCATGGTAGGCATGAGTGCTTCTCTTATATACTCATATTTCATTTATTCATTTCATCTTTCATTCCAAGACCCTGAGCCTCCACACATTTTTCTGCAAGTATAACTATGCACCTGAATAGTTACGGTGACTTCAGTAGGGATTACTCACATGAAGAAATTTAAGCATGAGAATGGAGTGTTTACAGGACTGAGGCCAAAAGCTGTAGATAGCTGAGCTGGGAAAATTGGCAATAGTATAGTAATGTAAACATTTAAATGCAGAAACAGAAATGCAGACTACAGCATTCCTTTCTATATCCCTTGGGCAATTCCTGACTTCCTTTGCCTTTTTCATGCTGCAAACAGAATGCTGGATGAAAGTTTTGGTCCTGGTTCATGGATAGGGGGAAAAATACTCCCACCGCTTGCAATGACACTTCAATGAGTTCTGGTCTTTTTTCTTTAGATAAATTGTGTATCTATTCAAAATACACTTTTTCTAAGGAAGCAAGTTTGCATAGCACATTTACTGTAAGACTGAAGGTTAGCCTGTTGTTTTGTGTTCCTTTTCTCTCTCACCACCAGTCAAAAAGTACATTAAAAAACATACGAGAAGCCCAGTATATCACACTGCACAACTCACCTGACAACCAGCTGATCACAGACTGGATGCTATGTGCCACTGTGTTCACTTTCCTTTCCCTGTGTCGATTCACATTAACAAATAATAATGATGTTAGCAAGATTGTCCTTACCCTAAGTTATGGGATAACTGTTCATTAAAAGAGACGTGGAATATTTCTTCATGTTTTTATTAAATCTTGAAGCCTCCAATGCTGTTAAGCAAACTACAGATGCTCAGTAAGCAGTGTTTGCAAAGCTGGAATTTCCTCTACTGCACTACAGTTCTGGGTTTTTTTGCCCACATTGGAAGAGTGGGAACCTCTGGAAGCACCAGAGTTTTACATTGTTTCAGTCAGCTTAATTGCTGGAACATGCGTTTGGTTTCAGATCAATTGCTATAAGGAGTAAATGTCACAAGAAAATTGATATACATGACAATTTATTTCCTTAGACATCTGTAAAATACTACACGCTTTGCAGATTGAGTTGTAACATTTGGCTCACATTAGGACTGGAAAGCCAAGGTGTAACAAGCATTGGTTCAGTTGTTCAATAATAATTTTTTCCATGCAATGAATCCTCCTTATCTTTCATTAACTGCCAATCAGGTCCTCCAGCTGCCATGTGCCAAAATATATTCTTGGTTATTAGCATTAAAGCTACTGTTAAAACTCAGATTAAGACGTGAAGGAAAATGCCCTTTCCCAGAAAAAGACGTTTTTGCTTCTTTCTGCTGGAAAAACTATTTGAGAAAGTGTACTCACCGTTCAAAGGTATGTGAAGTGCTATGAGACTGATGAGACTAAAGCTCCCTACACACAAGGCTGCTACGCACAGTCTAGAGCAACATGAAGTGCTTATGCTTATCCTATAGAAACAGTGGAGAGTTCGACACATGATGTATATCTATGAATCTGTTCAATACTCCAGCAGAAGTGCTTATTTAACATAATTTGATAGGACTTCGTGCTAAAGAAAGGCTTACCGTCTAATTGTTTTCCAATAAGGTTCAAGTGGTTTTAACTTTGGCAAAATGCTTCCCTTATCGGTGAAGGAAGAGGAGTCTGCGTTCAAAGAACAAGATGCAGATCATATATGAAGACATTTCCATCTCCCCTACCTTCTGTTTGCTGCAGATGTTTCTCTCTCCCCTGTATCAGACATAAACATTAGCATCAGCCATAGGAAGCTAGACACGTAGCAGTGGTCTGCTCTGAGGTGTTAATTACTACAGCCTGGGGTACGTGTTCAGTCGAGGCCCCAGCAGGAGCGAGGTCTGGCTGAAACTGGAGCTCCTGAGATGTTTGACCTGCAGCATCCCTCAGAGGGGAGACGCCAGAAGCGTGAAGTAGTAAGACTAAGAGATGTGTGGATGGTTCCTGGTATCTCTGCTGTGCTGAAGTGCCTGTGTTTCCCACTCTTTGACCTGCCCTGAAAAACAAGGTGTACAAGGCTGCTGAAGCTAGGACAGAACTGCTTCTTTCTGAAAGGCAGGAAGGGTTAAGATTAAACCCTATGGAAGAGTCCAGGTTCACAGCGCAGCAAAGGAAACCTCACTTTAAGTAAGGCTTGGGGCAACCATGCAAGATGAAAGTAAGGTTGAGCAAACCTTTTCTTCTGGTCAATTCTGTTTCTCCAAAGTATAATAATTAAAATTGGCATTCCTGTGACTCTGGGAGGATAAATTTTTTTAAAGCACAAAGTTCTGTTTTATCGTTGTATTGAATTAACTGACTCCATTTTTTGAAACACAGAAAGAGGGATGCAATTACTTTGGGTGTCAAAAATAAGTTAGTGGTGATATTAGTAGATGTTTTTGTTAAGAATTTCTCTGATAGTTCTGTTGTCTGTTGTGAGTACCGAGTTACAAAGAGGAGGGGCAGAGAGGGAGAAACTTACATTTGGGTGTCCCTTATAAATCTTAAATACGATTCTCTTCATGATGATTTTCCTGTTGAACAAACTGCCTCATTCATCAGAGCTCTGTGGGGGAAGTAGGAAGGGAAAATCATTAAACAAACACAAGAGAGGATCAGAATCAATGACAGCTCACAAGAAGAAAATGATTGCTCACTGCTTTTATGCCTGAAGTTTCTAGCTTCCTTTGACTTATGGAAATTTGGACCAAAATCCCATTGTTTGAATGTTGCACACTATTTCATGGAGCTTCTGCACCCCTTCTGCTTCCTTTGTGTTGGATCTTTGAAAACTGGGAAGGATCGGGAGATGCAACATTTTAGAAAGGCTTGGAAAATTTTTATATCTGCCGTTATAGGCTTGTTCTGAATGAGTTATTTCCACAATGTGGCTCTCTGAGGAGTGCAGAACATAAATAGCACTGCCTTGTGCATCAGTAGTCGTTTTAAATGCCAAGACCAAAGTTCAGCTTGTCAAGGTCTTTACTGGGCAGCTGATTACATCATTAAAGTGCTCAGTGCGAAGCCAGGACCTCTGTCTCTTTCTTCACTGTAGATGTAACTGATTTAGAACATTGTTATGCCAAGATTACCCAAATGCTTTTAGTTTGGAATATGAGTTTTAGTAGGTAAATAAGGGGGAAATGATTCAAAAGTACTGGTTGCTGAAATGTGAAGCTTCAGTAGAGGGAAGGGGTGGGATTCATGCTGCTAGACATTAAATATCTGCAATATAGATGTCACCATCTGAGCTGATCTGCCTTGTATCTCTTTCAAGTCAGCTGGGAGAAAGAGGCTTTCTTAGGGCTCAGCATCTATGTTAGCATGAGGAAAGTCGAACTGTTGAAGTATCTGCTTCTCTCCATTGATTATTGAAAGACCTCAGGTTAACCAGTTCAGTCAATGCTATAGACGTCTTTTTTGGCCAAATGAATACCACCCGAGGCATCAATAATAAAAGGATCTTTACATTTCAAAAGCAAAAAGTGACAAAGCAGTGACTAATAAAACAAGACTCAATTCTATTCAGCAAGCATGAACCAACAGTCCAGACTACAGTTTTAAGTAGGAGCAAATACTACAAGCAAGGATAAATTAAGCAGCTTAAAAAATTTTAAAGGGATTCACTAAAGAGAAAAGGTGGAGCTCATTCTGAATAAAATAGTTAAGTATTTTTAAAAATGGAAAGTAAATCTTGCAAAGAGATTCCAAATTACATGTCTGTTTTTGCCAGAATTCAGGAAAAAAAAAAGGTTTGTGTTGTATGACAATGTTAGTTTAATGTAAAAAAAGAACTTTCTAGTTGAACTCACAAGGGTGAAAGAGTAAATCTACATTCAAGCTGTGTTAAAAAGCAAAGCCACTTCCCAAGTGCAGAAAAAACTCATACATTTTTTAGCTACAGGTAGAAAACTTGGAGATTATAAAACAAAAAGCAGTAAGAAAAACTCCAAGAAATCTTCATAGACCCTAGTTTAACTTCACCAAATAAGTCAAAGCAGAAGAGGTGACTCCCTCATTTTCCCTTTACATCTGATTTTTTTTGAGACTCTTGCTATGTCTCCACCTTGGAGTTGGGAGGCTGCTGGGACCATGGGCATTCAGGAACACCCATCCGAGGGAATCACTGTTCCGTATAGCATGGCACCAGGTACGGCTTGTCTTGTTCTGACTCTTACGCTGAAGGAGAATCACCCCTCATGATGGAATTCACACACTTTCAACAAACCGTGGAGTGGGAAGCAGCCATTGCCTTGATATACACGATTGCTCCCATACATCAAGGCACGATTTTTGGAGCTCTTTGTGTCAGGGACTTGCTTGTTATGCTTCTGTCTTAAGAATTTACAGAGGGCTGCAATTCTAAGATTATCGAGCACTTCACAACCTTTGGTTATCATAAAACCCATCTAGCAGATGACAAATGGAGGAACGGTGGGCTAAGTGTCTTGCCCACGATCACAGCGGGTTGTGGTGAGCAAAGCAATTGAGCCTGCCTGTCCTGAGCACCAGGCACCATTTTAGCCTGGAACCCAGCCTCTCGTCTTTTAAGAGCTTCCGTAATACAACATAGAATACCACGAACAATAATAAATGTTTGGAGTTATACTATTATTAAAAAAAAAAAAGAATGTAAACACTGCCAGGTGATAAGTGAAGACTGTCATTTCTCTCTCAGCAAGGAAACAGACTGTTTTAAAATGTGGCACTCTTGCACATAGCCACATGTGTGTGCAGTTCCTGTGCAAAAGGGGAAAAGATTTTCTCAGTCAATCCTCTTTGCCATTCTGCTCTGTAGGAAATACAAAGGCTCACTTAAGTGTCTGTTTGCTCAGGCACTGTCTTTAGGGAAAGGGTACAGGATTCTTCAGTACAGAATAAAACCAAAAGGTATCCCAGGGGAATCTTATGATGAATAATGGTAATAAATTAGTACCAGTAAATCAATGGCAATGCAGGCAGATAAACACAATATAATTCACAGTGTAGCACTTGAAATGAATACCACATGGATTATTCAGTGATTAGTTGTGAAAAACACAGATTTTTGAAGTATCGCTTCTCTTGGGGACTAGTTGTGAACAGGAAAAAAGAGTTAGATCTGTCAGGTATGCTCAACATGACTCCACCATTCAGCCACCTCCAGATGTAAGGTGTCCCAGAAAATGTAATGGAAATCAAAGCTTCAGCTTAATTTAAGGAGTCACAAACTGGAGTGTTTGGGAAAGCAACAGTGAATTTGCAAATGAAGAGACAGTGTAATGTTACAGATATGTTATCTGGGTTGAATATGTGCGGTAATATGTGCAGTACTTATCCTTGTCTTATTAAGAGATTTGGTCAAAAGTGAATCCACACTGTAAAGGTTGAACTTTGTTCAGATTAACACCAATTTCAAACAATATTGAACATATTTCCCCAACATATAGTAGGGCAAAAGGATAAGAGAAAGCTTCATTTTGTATAATGGGAATATGTTTAACAGATTTCACTTATTATCTTGACAGTCTTGGTGAAATTGAGGAATCTTAATAAATGGGGTTTGCATAGACCTTAAGGGCCAAATTCTGCAGCCATTTAGGCTGTTTCATATTCACAGAATTCAATAGGGTTGTGTCAGAGTAATTGAAAGATGACTTGGTCTTAGGTATTTAAACTGTGATGCAAGGTGTATTCAGGGAAAACTAAGGATAATTTTTTGTCCTTAATTCTCAAAGCAAGTTTTCTATTATAGAAGTCAGCCTCAGTTCAGGATGTGCTGCTGAACTTTAACATATCGGATATGTTAAATATTTCAAGTATTGAAAACTCTATGTATTTAAACTTATTATTTTTCAGAACTGCCATTTAGCATGGCATCATCATCATAAATTCATGTTTATAGCTGAGATAGGAGATGACTTAGAAGGTGTATAATTAGTACAGGTTGCCTGCTAATGTGGAAAGTACAAAGCATGGAAGGAATTCCACACAAGACGTAACAATGAATGCCAGAAAAAAAAAAAAAGGACTAAAAGAGTAGATTCATTCTGAAGTGTAAGAAAGATCCTTCAACGCACCCTTAAGACATGCAGCCCAGATGCTTCTGGCCTTCTCACTTCACCAGCCCTGGGCATCAGTTTGAACCTGTAGGTATATACAAGTACGCACATACCCATATATACACAAATGGACACACACTCATACAAACACATGCACACACAGAATTTTGAACATTGCTAAATACTGCACTTACTTACTTTTACCCCAAATAAGTAAAGCCCCAACCGGAGCATCATGATGCCAGCTCCTGTCCTGCCGCCAGTACACTTTTTTTCTGAGCCTACACACTATGCATTTACTCTGGGGTGTTTTGAGAACAGCCTAACAACTGTCTCGATGCTACCTCTGATCAGGAACTCCCACAGGGAATTAAGTTCCTGGGCCCTTTTGCTGTTCCTTCGCCCATTTATGTGACATAAAGAAAAAAACTTCTGCTGATGACAACCCTGTGAATTTAAGAAGACTGCTGTGCAGTCAATCAGGTTAGTAGAAGTCTGTCCTCAGCTTTTGCAGAAGTTGGCAGTTTGTGAAATTAATACTACATCTGGTCACCTCAAAGCTACAAGCTGGTTCTGCAGCACTTCAAGAGAAGGAATTCCACATTTTCATGCTCACATATCCCTAAATCCCATGCCTAGCACAGAAAAAGTCCCTAAAATGTTTCTTAAAATAGAAAAAAAAGGAAAGATGAACTGTGGTAAAATGCAGTAAAACACCGTGTGTTGCTGCATTAGCAGTGGTGGGTACTTTTCTTTGGTTGTCGTGTTCTGTTAAGATTTTCTTCCACATGTCTGTGCTTCATAGCAGGCTATAACTACAGTAAGACTATAACAGAATTATCACGTGAATTGTCTTCAATTTTTGTCTAGCTAGAAACTCTGCCAAAATATTATATGGCCAAGAACTGTCTAGACTAGAAACAACAGTCCCATCTATCCCAAGTTCCAGAAGAAAATTGCTAGTCATGTTAAGCTTATGAAGAACACTTCTGAGACTTCATCCGCAAATCCTGAAGTCTTGCATGGTGAGAAGCTAGTGAGTATAGCAGGTAAATGAACAAAATAATATCACTTCTCTATGCAACGAAACCTATTTAAGCTGCGAGATCAGTGTGATGCAGTTTCTAATCTTGTCTCCCAAAATACAGAACAAATTTAAATATGAAACTTTTCTCCATATGGTCCTGAAATAAGTGAATAAATTGTTGTACAAGGATAGGCTGAAAGTGGTCTGTTTGGCTAGTGGCTTTTATTTTTTTCTTCTAATTTGAAATTTAAAGGAGAAAAGATGACAATAATAAAAAAGAGGGTTTCAGAGAACTGGTGTCCTTTCCTTTAGGAACCATATCTTAGATTAACACTAAGATCAGATCATATTTGATTAATCATCTGAAAAATGGTCTTCGCAGTTATAGCAGGAGGGTTAAATAGTGGCATAAACTTAAGAATAGCAAGTTTTAAAAAGTACAGTAGTTGGAAAAATTAATTGGCTTTGTGTGATTACTTTTTACAGCTCATTTGTGCAGTGTATCTGCTGAAGTACCTACCAGCAACGAAGTCTTCAATACTACTTGAACATCCTGCCATCTGATACAAATCATTACAAATTAATGGAGGAGCTGGACAAAAACTCTGAAGAGAATACTATCAATTCTATTATTTTGTAATTATACAAATTTATGGAAGAAGCTCCAAGGACTTGCCAACAATAACTAACTCTCCTACCACTGCGACATTAGTACACCTATTAGCCCTATTTGTCTGTGTAAAAACAGACAAAGGGAATAAATAACCTTATCTATCACTTTCATAGGCTGGGAGGAAAGCAAAGAAAGTGTTTTGGTTTGTTTAGTTTTTCCAACACTCATTGGTTTGACTTTGTTTGGGCCAAAGTATTTTAACAAAGATGAACCAACCCCACTAATGGCAGCACTATCCAGCTCTGCAGCTGAAGACAGCATGGGCACTCTGACAGCACACAGTTACGCTCTGCTTTACAATTTCAGTCCTCCTTTGAATGGCACCTCTAATGTTATGCTCTGCACTTGTTATGAGTCCCTAATATAGCTTATACTCACAGAAGCCCTTAACAATTTGCCCAAGGTCAGTCAACAAGTCAATTGAAGAGGTGGGAAAATCAGTGCTTTTGATTTCCTCTCCCCTTCTTCCACCAACTATTGGACTATCATAAAACACAGACCATTTCAGGCTTTTTGCGGGGGAAGGGGAACATGACAGCTTCCTTTTCAGACATCAGAAAATACTTTAAAGAATTGGTTTCTCTGGCAACAGGAACAGGAGAAAAAAGAAGCTATCATAAGTTTTTTCCCACCTACTCATTTTTTTAATGTGGTAAAGCAGATGGCTTGGATAATGCAGGTACTACAGGTTCTGATTTATTGACTGTAGACAAATATAAATACAGAAGCGTATGCACTCTGCTGTGCTCAGTAACATGGTGAGACTTAATGACTTCAGAGTTCATACTTCTTTTAAGTTCTATGCATCTGTATCGACAAATGCCATTATTTATTGCTAAGGCTACATTGATGGCAGAGCTCACTGCGCGTGGAAACCAAACGCCATCCAGCCAAATACTTCCCGTATCCTCTACCTTCCCTGACAGCAGTGCTGACTCCATGAAGTCCCAATTTACATCTTTGACAGTCATACAGTTTATTGACCTGGCCAAATACTTTCTGTTAAGGTGTTGTAAATCGGTCAGTACTGCAGATATATAATGTCAGAGGACTCAACCTTTTGCCTTTGCCAAGAAAATTAAAAATAGCTTGGTGATCTCTGCTAAGTGATGATAGGAAGGAGATTATTCTTTTTATGGCTGTACTTGGCCCATGGCTAAAACACGGAAGTACTCCCTATATTTCTTCTGCTGTCACAACTTTGAGTGTTACGTGGACAGAAAACAAAAGGTTCTCTTCAATAAAATGCTGAGGACCGCATGCCCCTTTTCTGCTGAAGTTGATGCTGGTACAGTATAGACAATAGTCTTGTCTGCCTTACAGTAATGCAGTCAGGGCTTCCAAATTGCAGGAAGTCTCAGCATTATATGCTTGGTTTTGACTGGATGTGCTTGACACATTGGAGAGCATGTGCAGAAGTCAAATCGAAGCAGTGACGGTATCAGGATCTGGGCTGTTCTCAGGATTCAGTTTCCATCATTTACGGTTCAGGTATTTGCAAGCAAATAATGCCAACACCATTATCAGGCAATTTTTTGACAGCAGCAGTGCCACCAGTGTCTCTGCAGCAGACCTACTGGGAGAACAGTAACGGAGAGGAAGAGGACATAAAGGAACATAAAGCCATTTTTCTGGCTTCAGTCAGGTTTTCGGTCAGGGCAGTACCGTTTCCAGGCTTTCCGGACTTCAACTTGGTCATTATGAGAGGACTGTGCTGCAGATGCTGAGCGGCCGGTCATGGCTGGTGACAACAGGCGCTGTCTTAGGAAGCGGTGTTAAGCTCCCACCGATCCGCTGAGTCAGCACTTCAGCATCTCCCATGCCGGGCAGAAGCACGTGGACACTGTCGCCTCAAAGTCGTCAGTCACCAGCTCTTTTAGTATGAATTGATGGGTTATTTGGGCCATTGAGATAGATGTATATTTTCAACCTTTTGCTGTCCTTGAAGGCTGTGGAAGACTGTGCACGCGTGGAATTTTCCCCCTTGCCCTTGGCCACACAGTGCAGCCCATCCCGTGCCCATTGGCCCTTCTCAGAAAAGGCTACTCAATTTATGAGCGGAAAGGGCTACTTTTCTGTTTTGCTCCTATGTCCAGTTCACCACCCTGGTAGATCTGCCAACTTTTATGATGGTCAATACCATAGGAACTTGCAACCTTTTTCTGCCTAATTAAAAATACTTTTTGTTCTAAAGTGACTGTAATGAACATCAAAGGAGCTAAAAAATCACAGGATTTCAGAAAAAAAAAAATTCTCTTGATCGATGAAGACTTTCACTGAACAATCGGATAGAAAAAGATGAACTAACTAAAGTCCGAGCAGCTGCAGAACAACTGCAGTGGGTGCTTTGGGAAGATCAAAGGGCAGATGGTGAAATTCTGCGACAAGGGTGGAGGTTGCTGAGCAGAGTCTGCCTCAGATCATAACTGCACAGAGTGCGTGGCACACCATCTGCCAAAGAAATGGAGAGGGCCTCCCAATGGACTGGAAAAAGGGTCTTTTAGGGTCCTGAGAAGAGCCAGCGATGAGTAAGGTATTTGTTAAATGTGTGCCAGTGGGACTCCATGGAGGCTTCTGGGCTGTAGACCCTCGAGAGAAAGGTGGAGGTGAACTTAGGAGAGGACTGAAGGTTCCTTTTCACTTCTGGAAGCACATTTGGTCCCGAATGGCTGCTAGATAAGAGTTGTCATCTAATGGGATGGTGGGAGATAATTTTTAAACATTTCCTGTAACATTATGTACATTGTTTATTTTATGTTTTGCATAGCTTTTCATGCATTTTTTTACAGAAAATATAAAAATTAGTTTAATGAAATACTTCATGCAATCATTTAAGCATATGATGTGTCTCCTCATATTTTACTTTTTAGTCTTAATGTAATTTTTCCTGATGAATTTTAAGGACAGAGGCAATGTTTCAACTGGTATTGTTTCTTACTAAAACTATGGGAGCTTAAAAATTGTTGGAAGTCTTTTTCTGAAGTTCTGAAGTCCTGAATTCTTTCACGATGTCAAACTTGTCTAGGGAAACTTTCAGAAAACATATTTCCACTGGATAAAGCTGGTTTTTTTTTTTAGCAAAAGTTCAAGCTCAGTGGTGTCATGAACTGCACATAAGAAAATATTAGAAGCAAAATTAAGGCTAAAGGAAAATTGAGACAACAGTGAAATATTTTGAAATGATAATTTCAAACTCCTGTATTATTATTCCTGCCCTTTAGAGTATTTTATTAAAAATACATGTAATTTTCTGCCTTAAAGCTTGCAACTATATGATTTTTTAAAAAATTAAGTCTAATTATCCTTTAGAAAGCTTGAGAGGTATAATATCAGGACAGCAACCCAGCTGGAGCAAGACTGCTCAAAGAGGGGCTCTCGGAAACCATTTTTGGTTTCCGATGGAAGGAGCTGTGTCTGTGACACTGGAGACACAGTGGCACAAGTAAAGTTGTTTGTTTTTTTTTTCCAGTCCTCCATCTCTCTTCTCTGTGCCCTGCTCTCTCCACTGTAATTTCAAGCTGCCATTCTTAAGTGTACTGAGAACCCATAAAGATGATAAATGTTTTTTTTATGGTGCCTCATGTGCTTCTTGACACCATGATGCACTGTCCCTCGATGCACTGCAGCAGTGTCTTGCTGAGGGTTATTGGTTTGAATGGCGTGACAATATTCTCCCAGTCCCACAAGACGCGCTGGGTTAGCGCTTCCCGCTCCCCTCGCCTTTCCTTGCTGGGCGCATACGGAGCCTGGGTGACATGGTAGCTCTGTGCTCAAATGCTAGCACCTCCGTGGGGCACTTTTACCTCAAATTCTATTTTCTTTTATTCCTGCAGACATGCACAAAGTTCACAACTTTAAAGGCTGACAATATCTTATATTTCTAACTTACTGATATGACGCAACTTATTTATTTCCTAATGGTATCGAGCCAGCTTTTGTGTCCATAAAAGTGAATTAAAATAGCATGGAAATCCTGTGCTTAGTACTTGAAAAGGCAACTGTAAAATATGCCATGTATGTTAAGGTGGAATCCTTCTAAAGGCAGTTAATAAAATGACACGAAAGCTGTAGTGTCCAAAAAAGGCAAAACCATGAAAGAGATAGTAGCCATTCAAGCTGTATCTGGCATTCATCATATTTAATATTCTTCCCCCATGGCCCGACGCAGACGTCTTTCCATGATAAGGTTCTCTAGTCGTGGGACGGAGGACGAAGGGAAGGTTTGCAAGGTGGGCTGGGAGGCTGCGACGGTCGCTGGCGGAGGGCTGAGTGTGTTCAAACACACACACAGAAACTGATTTGAGACAGAGTCCTCCATGGCAGTCAATATTTTTCCTAGGTGGGAGCAAGCATGAAGCTCAGAAACGGCAGCTCCTCAGATGCAGCGATACCTAGCGTGCACTAAAAAAATAAATAAAGCTGAGTGAATGCCACAGCATACAGTACCCTTTTTTTTAAATAAACACTGTGACTCTGATCAGCAGAGTTCAGATGAGCAGTTCACCATTTCATACGCTCCTCTGCAAACTGCTATTGCTGGTATCTACAGAGCTGGATGCCCATACTGCCCAGCGGTTGGGTATCCAAGGCTGTGTCTGGTCTTCCCATCTGTCCTGGGTCTGCCTCGGTTCTTGTGCTGCTTTCAGGTTTTACTTCTTCATCTCTCTTTGTAGAGGTCCTGATTTCCGCAACGGCCAGCAGCTTTGCGGGCTGAAACTATATCTGCTTCTCCTTACTGCCATGGGACTAAATTCTGGTCAATGCCTTGTAATATTGACATAGGATATAATAATTTCTTGTGATCTAGGGGTTTACTGGAGAGGACATCTGAAACTTTTTTCTGCATTGGCATTATAAGCTGGATTTGTGGTTTTGATGTCAAGCAGCTATTCCAGTAGCGATGGCTTTCAAAAAATGTCTTTGTGATAACAGTATATCCCCAGGAATCCCTAACTTTCATTTCTTCTCCCTGAGCAAGAAGACTTCTTACCCCCAGAAGACATCAGTAAGGCTGGCTGCAGCCTGCAGGTGCGGAGTGCAGGAGCAGGCGACTACGCAGGGAGACACAGCGGCTCTTTGCCAGCGCTTAGACTGGGAAGGGTCCTTGGGGTGTGTGGTGGGTTGACCGGTTGACCCTGGCTGGACACCAGGTGCCCACCAAAGCCTCTCTATCGTTCCCCTCCTCAGGGGAGAGAAAATATAACAAAGGGCTCATGGGTTGACATAAGGACAGGGAGAGATCACTCAACCATTACCATCACGGGCAAAACAGGCTCGACTTGGGGAAATTAATTTAATTTATTGCCAGTCAAAGGTCAGAGTAGAGTAAAGAGAAAAAAAAAAAAGAATCTTAAAACACCTTCCCCCGACCCTTCCCTTCTTCCGAGGCACAGCTTCACTCCTGGTTTTCGCTGCCTGCCCCTGCCAGTGATGCAGGGGGACGGGGAATGGGGGTGTTCTGGGCTCCTACGGTGGGTTTTTGGCAGCAGGGCCCTGCGGCCCCTCTCTTCTCCCAGAGGTGCTACCGCCGTTGCTGAGGGGCTCGGCCTTGGCCGGCGGCGGGTCCATCTTGGCTCTGTCAGACATCGAGAAAGCTTCTAGCAGCTTCTCACAGAAGCCACCCTTGTAGCCCCCCCCCCCAAAACCTTGCCACACAAACCCAATACAGGACGGCACGGCAGTAGTGAAGCAGCAGGTGAGGCCAGCCAGGCAGGGTCTCCCCTTGTGTGTAAGGCAGGCAGACAGAACACAACTGTGCCAATGCATCACGTGTGTAGTGGAGAAATGATACCTTCCCACTATCCACGGGGAATTTTACAAAACCACACTAGAAACAGTGTAAACATGACATCCTGAGACTCAGGAAAACGTTTGCTTAGTCTCTGTATTTCATTGCTCATGCACATAGATTATTTCAGGACAAGAAATAATCTGGGCCTGATTGTTAATACGTAAGAAAAAAAGAAAATTAGTCACAGAGTATGCATATACACACACACACACACACACACTAAATGCAGCAATAATTTCTTTTCTGTTGAAGAAATCCAAATTGACTTAAACTTTCAAACGTAAAGCCAAAAATAAAGTATATGCTAAATGATTAAAAAAAAGGACAAAAACCATCTACTGCTCGATGGGAGAAAATTCTACAGCATCATATTTTCCTCCTATTCACTTCCCCTGCAGAGAAACCTGTTTAAATATATGCAAAAATGTTATGTCAGACATTCTAAGAAAACAAACATAAAACTCCTTGTATATAAATAATTTCTCAAGAGAGAAATCAACTTATCTTACAAGGAACATATGTAAATCCAATACACCTGTATGAATTAAAGGGGTTTATTAAGATGTTAGTAGTTTACAGTTATGAGTATAATGCTGGCTAATTGTGTTTTGAAGAGCTTTTTAAAAGTCAGAAAAAGGAGGAAACCACATTAAGACATCTTCTGTTTGAAAACTAATTGTTTTTATAAAATGTAACTTACATTAGTTGCAGCTACATCTGTCATTGGCTTTTTTTTTGGTTTTAAGTATATATTTAATCTTTTCTCTTCTCTGCTGCAGCATGAAATACCCACAAACACAGCCTGGGGAATTGACTGACTAATTATTTGGTGAAAGCAGTAAAGTGGAGTATGGATAGAATGTTATCACATGAGCAGGGTGAGCAGCTTTAGAGATGGGACTATTTCTATTTAAGTTATATTACATTTAGTTTTCTTTATGAACTGCACAAAGTACAATATGTTCAGACAGAATGTCACTCTAAAGCAGACAATAGCCTTTTAATAATTCAGTCTCTATCAGAAGAACTCAAGATCAAACCTGACCCTATTTCTCAGATTAGAGATGTATTTCATGGACTCTCTACATGCTTGTTAGCCAATTGCCCCTTTCTGCTTTCCAAAAAGAGGGCATTATAGGAAAAGGATGGGAGGAGACTACATAACTGGCAATGCTAGAAATATATTGTTTATTACGCTTGAGATGTATTTTTTTTAGCTTGACTTCCCAATGAAATAAGTCATATGCAATTGTGTCTGTAACTTTGAAGCCCATTAGATAACTTTAGTTGCATCTGAAATAGGAACAAGAGGCTCCTACTGATTTTACATATATAAAAAAATATGCAGTGGAGTAGAGGAAAAGGAACAAATTTCAGTGAGGAAAGACATCATTTTTGGTTCAAGAATAGTGCTTTCTCTCCAGTGTGCCAGTTGCCTAACAACACGCTCGTACCGGCTGGCCAGTAGGTACGTATGGGTCATGGTACAAGATGTGGTGTGGGCTGCATTTCCTTCAGTCAGGGAAAAAGAGACAGAGAAAGGGATGGGGTGGAGCAGTTAAGAGGGTGCTGGAGGAAGACATGTAGGGACACAGAGCAGCACACACCTGAATTAGAGCTGCTGCTCATAACACAATCTGCTTTTACTGCAAATTGTGCTTTAAGATGATGCTGTTATATCTATCTCCAGTGGTATTTCTTCCACTGGGGGAGCATATATGTTGAGATTCATTGCACTACCCTACCCATCTAAAGTTTAGTCTTCTAATCAAGTTATCTGGATCCTTTTATTTCAGTGAAGATGGATTGGGACTATACTTCGATGGGGTCATTCATGATACCTATCCAAGGGTGAAATGAATTCCCTTCTGAAGAAGCCATTCTCCATCCTGATAATAGAGGACATCTAAATGACTGGTTTAGACTTGACACTTTTGGACAGCTGACTTTAGCTAACATAATTGTGATATCAAATATTCTAGCTACCTATGAGCATCTTCTGTTCTCACTCAGTATGGTTGGAAACAGAAGCTCCCTACACTTGCAAGAAAGCAACCAAAGGACCTTGACTTTCTGCGATCTTTCCTTAGAGTAGCAAAAAGCCTCCTAGATGTCTAGTGAATAGTTACGAGGAAACATGATGATGACAGATCATCACATTTGATTTCTATGCTGGTTATACTGCCAGAAATTGCAGTGTGGGAGTGTAGTTATATTAGGAGATTATATGATTGGCTGGAAATTAAACAGCTAGTCTTGTAAATGGAAGGAGGATTCTCTCCACATATTTTCCTTTTTTTCCGTAAGAGGGGCCGAACAGTGAGAAGATAGTTTGCTGTTAATACAAAAGTATCAGCACAGTTGCAAAATACTAGGCCAGTCAAATGTAATGGTGATTCAGAGAGTAACAGAAGGATAATAGCTTGCAATGAAGTATATGTATACCCTACTGATCAGTCAAATGACAGATAAAATTTAATGTCTGTAAGTGTAAAAGAAAAGTGTGTAGATAATTGTTGAGCAAACTCAGAAATAGGTCGTGTCCGTACCTGAATGGAGGGAGTACTAGAAAAAGGACTTCTAGGCTTGGGAAAAGGCAACTGCAGGGAAATACCATAGGGCAAGAAGAGGGTTAGTAAGCAACAACAATTGACTTTTTCTCATAGAAGAAGAATTTTGATGTCGAGACAGAACTAAAGAAAACGCCTTTTTTTGCTGAGCAAATCTAATGAAGTCATGCAACTCTCCCATGGGATTTGTGGAGGCCAAAAGCACGGACAGGTTACAGCAGTTATTAAATACAACATGCCCAACACACTCCGCTAAACACTGACTGCTGCAAGCTGAGGGGCTACATCCTGACCGTCCTGGCCCTTTTTGTGTGACGCAGACTTTTCCCAGTTACTCACTGGGAGAGTAACTCCCTGTCCCCTTCTGGCCAGAGACAGCCCACCAGACCAGGTGGCACTGTGGGCTGATCCGCTACAGCCATTCTTATGCTCTGTACATTAATACAGCAATGACATCAGCTACCCAGAACCATTCCAAGCAATCCTGCTGCAACTCACCAGACACATGTCATCGCTCTTCAACATTTATTATTATAACCTGTGTCAGATTTTCCAATCTGAGTACCCAGGTTACTGAAGGTGAATGCAGTACCGCCTGGGGAAGCAAACAAACAAACCTGAACATATGAAAATCTGCAGGATAAATAGATTCAGGAATGCTTTAGCTTTCACCTCTGCAAGCCAAGAAACTGATTTTTATGGATAATAAACTTAGTAGCAGAGTGGGTGTTTATATAAGCTCCAGGAACCTCTGTGAATGGGAACATATCCATGCAAATGTTAGAAGTGACAAATAATGTAAAAATCTATTTTGCCTTTTAAATTTTCAGCTATTTAATCAATAGCTATTTTCCTCTTTTTGTATTTGGCACTGAATTGTTAGATTCACTTTCCAGTACAAAATTGTAATAGAAAGCCTTATGATCGATACGGCATTGTCTAAATTGTGAGATTGTGTTGTTACACCTAGTGATCACGTCATGTTCCTGTGTCCCTGTTATTAGACACCATATTGCTATTGTTGCATCTTAAAATTTCTAAGCATGGTACAGTTTCTAATTTCTTTCCAATTTTATATATTGTAGGCAGAATGAAATAACATGAAAGGATTGATCGAGCACATAAATGAGATTGGCTGCATGCTATATAGTCTTTCACCTTCATGGCTTTTTCAAAAAAGTACATAGTTCCCCCAGTTAAGGACTACATAAATGAAGTACAGACTGCTTTTAAGAGCCCTGGGGTAGATAAGAGTATTGAGGCAATCGTAGACCTGAAGACAACTAGATCACATATTGGAGATTCCCAATTAAGAGATAGGGGTGAATGTTCCTTATCTTGAGAATAAGAATACATTGCAGAAGATCATGTTATTTCTTCCCTCTCTGGGCTTTCTCTAGGTACCCCTGTGCAGCGTGTCTCATGGGGCTCTTAACAGCTGGGACCGGTCTGATTCATGTACTTTCACAAGTTCTTCACATCCTCGCAGTAGGGTGTTTTTGTAGGCATATTAAATTGCAGGAAGAAGGATATAAATACAACTCGATACATTTCATATGTATTCACAATGACAAGATGATGTGCATTTACCAAGCGGCTGCAAAAATGCAAGTTTGGTTCCAGTAATTATACCTGCATCTATGAAGGAGAAGTTCTAATAATAGGGTAGAGGTTTCCATCCTGTTTTCGAAGAAAAATAGACAGCAGGATGACATAAAGCTTGTAAATTCTTGGGAAATATTTTTTGCATGTATTGTCCAAGCAACAGTGACAGTTTAGTGGTAAACATACTCCTGCTGTGTAATGTGAATTTCTGCCTGGGATCACTACAAATTTTCACAAATGACAGGTAAGAACTTGTTTTTCTTGGTATTGCTGAAATATGCAATTTGTTCGACTGAAGAGAGTATTACTTTACCCATCTATACTAGTGAGGTTTAGAGTAGTTTCTGTATCATTTAGTTCTTAACAGCTCCGTGAGTAGCAGTTGTGTGAAGCTGTAACAGCCTTTCAGCTCTGTGGTTTGCACTGATATATCTTTTCCTTATTCACATGGTCAAAATTCAGTAACCTGGCCCCTGAATTGAAGCACCTCTGCCTTTTGTTGTGAAATTTTAAAATGTACTGAGTAACGTAGCTTTAATTGGGACAATTAGCACATAATATATCTGAAACTCTTTAGGCTCTCAAAAGTGAATCATACGCGTTCAGATGCCAGCCTCTGTCTAAGTGTCCCTCTAAGTCTAAGACCTTCAGGAGAACTATTTCCTTGTAGGTGTTTGTGCAGCATCTGAGATGCTGAGGCTGTACCCTGAGATGGGCTCTCTTCGCATAGTGGTAATGGGGGTATTGACAGATAAATATTTGCAAGGGATACTGCAGCCTAGCTGGATTCTGTTCCCAGCCTTTTACATTTTCTCCTGTCACTTAGCAGCAGGACTATGGCATGGGGGTCAGTGTTTTTTAACCAGATATTTTAAATTAGACTGCTAAAGCTATATTTCAGCTTGGAAGTCTACATTGTGTTTCTGAGATACTTGGATGTTTTTGAAAATTCTCAGTGCCTATTCTGTGATGAGCTGTAACCTGACCAAAGTATCTCATAAAACTGTGATATTATTCCTTAATGGTACTCACAAACTTCAATGCCTCTCTTCCTTGCACTTTAAATTCCTACCATTTTTATTTGATTTCAAAGTTTCTAATAAAAAAGCCCATTAGTAATAATGGTCCCTTGAAGCATTCAGCTTCAGATTTCACCCAGCTACAGTCTGGTATTGTTAGGGATTTTGAGTGCTGCTGAGTAACAGTGCAAAGTGCATTTCTCAGCATCAAATGTCGGAGAGCATCTGATAGGACTCACAAAAGACAGAATAGGGATGAGTGAAATTGTTTTAATTCAATTACTCTTAGGGGCAGAATCAATACAAATATCCTTTTCGCTGAGACAACGAGGTAGAGCGAGTGACCCTCCCCCTCTCAAATCTTTGCTGCAATTTCAACTCTTTCATTTTATCTGTTTGTGCAACTGAAAGTGAGATGTGTTACTTTTCACTGGGAGCACTAAGCCATAAAAGTATCTGACTTGAAAAAAAAGGCATCCATGCTTCTACAGACTTAAAATAGAGATCTAGTTACTCTGATTTTAAAGTTTGCAGCCTAGTCTAAAATACCTGTAGGGACTTGGAAAGGTTGGAAATTTACTACCAGCAAGAAAGAGAAAAGGGATTAAAAAAACCAGCTAACTGTTTGATTGCAGAGAGCAGGGAGGAAATCTCAGCCCTAATAAAGCCAGTGACTTCTGTGGGGTCAGGCCTTCAGCACTTTGCGCTCCTCGTGGGAAACACGCTCAGTGTCAGTTCTCCGGGGCTTTTCCCAGGCGCTCACCTTTGGGCAGTCCGAGCGAGCAGTCTGAGCCCATGCTCTAGGCTGGTTTCAGGCAAGTTCACTGATCTCACAAGGGAACAAAAGCCCCCATGAATACTCTGTTGAAGGGAACCACTTAATATTTTTATATATATGCACGGAATGCTGTGTACATTTTTTTAAATTCTTTTTTTTTTTTCATTTTTATAAATGAAAGGAAAATGCTCTCAGACTCCCCTCTCAAAGGATGTAAATCTACAGATCTTCAGATCAACTGTCGCCTCTCAGCTGTATATGCCATGTCATACTTCTGACGACAGTCATATCAACATTGTAAGATATTGGTGTGACACATGGTAAAGCAATGTGTCAACAGGGGAGTCTGAGCAAATTTCTGTAGAAATATTTCATACTTCACAGAGGTAAAAAATAGAAGGATGTAGAATAAACTCATTTATGTCCAGATAGCTTGGTGTTTAAATAAACGGCTTCATCTGGGTAGATGAATTCAGCTTAGGTGAGTATGTCCATGATGTAAGAAATAAGTGGCATGGTTAGGATAAAAGCCCATTTGGACAGGCACTTGAAGGATAAGCCAGGCTAGGGTAGGCAGTCTGCCACTCACGGAACAACTGACTCCTCCTACCCCATCACTGACATTCAATTAAAACCCTAATGGCAGGGCCATAATTAGTGCTGGGCTGGGAGAGCGGGGCAGCCTGAGTCCTCATGGCTGATCTAACCTTGTCCCTTTGAAAATCAATCATGTAAACCCACCACATTTTTTAGTTCTACAGATCAGCTCCAAATTTGAGCCCTCATATCGATTCTGATTTACTTATTCAAATATCATTGCTAAGAATATATTTAACTTTGTTAGGGTTGATGTGGCTAGCAGGAGACAATCTATTTAGATTAATGAGACAAATGAAATGGGTGGATGCTCATTCAGGTACACATTGTTTGATGCTAGTCCCTGCTGCTTCTTGGTTTTCTGACTTTTCACTCAAATTGTGATGATACTAATGATACTGATTTTATAATTTAAGTGAGTTTGCTCTAGAATCCTTTGTATATATGGCACGTCATCTATACTGGCAAACAGTACTTTCTTCTGTTATTTTTTTGCTTGTAAGGTTTTGTAATTCTATTTTAATGCCACTACAGTTTCAGTGTACTTTTCGTATGTTTGTAGTAATTGTCTTTTTAGCTCCCTACTCAGATTGCTTCCCATGCATCAGTGTCAAACTCGCTTAAAGAGCAGTACATGCGGCATGACAGCAGATTACTGATTGCAGTGTCCTTTGTGAAAGCAGCAAATCCTTGTGACCCCACTGACCTCCCTCTGCAACCTCGTGATTTAGACTTTGACCTTTCTGTATTTCCCTCCCTCCCCCCAAAAAGCAGAACTGCCATTGATACTGCTGATGGTGTATGATACAGGTCTCTCAACTTTGTGTATCTCACAGGACTGACTTGCAATTACTTGGTATTTTAAACTATTCCTTACTTAATTTTATAAAATCAGCAGGTAGGCTTATAAACTGGATAATACTGAAATGAATCCTATGGCACTATTGAACACAGACCATGTACCTGAAAAAGCTCTTCATATATTTGTCTATACAGAGGTGAAAAAAGGATTGGTGCCTTTGAAAATTAAAGATCATGCACTGATGCTACCAGTTCTATCAATGTTCTCATTTTTGTAGGGAAAATTGTGAAAGAGGCAGATCCGATGCAAATGGACATAACTCTTGAGACTAAGAGAGACGCACAGATCTACAGGTAAGGCAGTATCAGGCTCAAAGAGTTTGATTTCATAATTGGCCAGATGGATACATTTGGAAGTTTTTTTATGAAGGATTACACGGAGTCTTAAGGTATGTTGTAAAATTACCCCCTTTGATAACTGCATTACTAAAAATAAAAAAGAGAGAGTGATTTTCTCAGACTGCTCCTGATACCTGGTGATAGTGTTAGAGGTGTACAGGAGACATTTTCAATAGGATGAAAAACTAATTTAGGCTTCAAGACTAATATTTGATGAAATTTTAAGGTCTGAAGCCCCAAATTCCAGAGTTCTTTATCAAAGATCAAAAAAGATATTAGAAACTGATTAAAAATTGAAAAGATGAAAAGTTTGCTGAGGGGTTGTGGATTGCTAGACTGGCTGAACCAGAACGAAAGAGTTTAAAGACCACAATAAGAAAATATGTATTGACTTCCTGCTAATATCTATTCCAAAAACAGTGAAGGATAAATTAAGTTAAATGAACTCATGTTGATGTGTCAGGTTATGCGACAACACAAGGCAAAATAAAATCTAATTCTGTGATGCACATTGTGGCCTGCTGTCACAGCTGAAGATAACGATCATCTAAAAGTATCTGACAGGTCTATGCCTGAATGGGGAGAATTGCTTGAGACATTAAAATTGAGAACGAAAAGGACTGGCAGAACTGTGGAGGGAGACCTCATGACATCTTACAAGCTGAAAGCCTGTTTATTCTCTGAATGTACACTATGTTAGCTGGAACGTGAAGAAGTCTTCATAAGGCAGATTCTTCATTGGCAGACACTTCGGTTTTGAAATGTCATCTTTCTTGTGATTATCTGTCAAGGACATATGAGCTTACAATAAAACACCATATCTACTGATCTGGATTCCCAGTGGATCTGATTCATTTGTTGAAAAGGGTAAAAAACCCTCCAATCCAGATGCAAGAAAAGCTTTCCTTTTTTGCCTCTGGGAGACAGACTGAAGTGCATTCACATTTCTTCTAAACCAGTAAATATACATGTTTTTGACCTGAATAATTAGATGAATAAATTCTTGCAAACACAAATGTTATTTTATTCTCAAATTAATTTCTTAAAGTTATGTTGAGATTTTTTTTAGTTCATAAATTGGCATGAAAGGCTTTTGAAACAGAACACGGGGAACTTAGTCGTATTAGAATGAACCTGGCTCTACTCCTAAACTATTGAAGTATGCCTGGATTTTGCCCTTTGGGTGTTGGAAACCTCTTTATTTATTTCTTTTTAAAAGGCAAAACCTGCTCATGGTTTTGTTTTATCACTGTTAGCCAACTTCAGGAGGTAAATATTCAGAATGGCACAGATGGATTTAGATTATTGATTCCTTCTAGTTGAATTGTGAGGTTAAATTCCCAAGATGGTGAACTGCAAATGTCCTCCTAGGATTTTTTTTCTACCATGTCATGAGCATTTTTTGGAACTGGAAATTTTCTCTGAGTTGGATATATCATACAGGTAATTAATACTCTGAATGATTTCCAGCTTTGATGCCCTTGTTTCTTTTCTTTCTTTCATACTGACACCAGTCACAGAAAAAGAAAAAAGATTGCACCAGAGATTTAATGCGAGGGAAACATCTAATACTTATGGCATCCTTCAAATAATCCATATACATGGCCAAACCTGGTTTCTAGGTACTGCCTTGGTTTCTATTGCTATTTTAGCAGTTCTTGCTCAAAAACCAGAACTGTTGCCAATCTATTATATTTAGCCAACTTTTGTGGTTCAGACTGTAGTATTTTAAGACAATGCTTAGGTGGACCTAAAGAGAGAGGAGGAAAAAACACTAGAGAGATAAGTGTATTTCAAGGTTTTTTGAGATAGGGAAACTACCAAGGCAAATTTTTATGCTGAAGTATGTAAGATAAAACTTAATCATAGTAGATGGCAGTACAGTTTGCATACCCAATAACTCCAATACCCCCCTGTGGCCATCAATCATTCTTCCTGACTGACATACTAGACAGTTGATATCAGCTAATATTAGAAACTCATTCATCTATTAATAAGTTTTCTTCAATTGTATTTAATAGCAGAACAGATTCCACCAAATGACAGTGTACAAACTCGCAGGGCTTATCGTAAAACAAACAGCATTAAAATGCAGCAATTAATGTAGAAAGTTGTTTTCAACCACATGCCTTTCTGAATTTCTTTAAAGGGTTTGAAAAAATACTGAGTTCAGTGTTACTAGTTATAAATAATCTATTTATGCCACATTTAATGCTAAGCAAAAATTTCAGCTGAACTACAGACAGCATCCAGAAATCCTGTAAACTCCAAAATAAAGGCAGCCCCTCTGGCACAGGATAGATCTGTGCTTTTCAAGCTGTGTGTAACACACCTCCTCTTCCAAAGCATGTAGGTATCTGCACGTCTTCTCCGTGCACTTGTCCTCCAGGCAAGGGGAATTTGGGGATGGGGTGTGGAGGAGGCAGGTGTGAAGGCAGCAAGAGTGGAAGCTTTTGGATGGGGACAGGGATGAGGGCAGCCCACAGAACCAGCACAGAAGGGATCTGCTGGGTCCTGGGAACCTTTGAGAAGTCACAGACTGATAGAATCACACAACAGTGTGGGTTGGAAGGGACCTTTAACGATCTAGTCCATCCCCCCTGCTGTGGGCAGAAACATCTTTCACTAGACCAGGTTGCTCAAAGCACCATCCAGCCTGACCTTGAACATTTCCAAGGAGGTGGCATTCCATCTTCTCTGTCCCAGTGTCTCACCACCCTCACAGTCCCTGGGGCCCCTGTGACCAGGGCGGTCACCTGTCCTGGGGAACCTGCTAGGATATAGCTGTAGGACCAGTGGAAACCCAAACTATCCCAGTAAAGCCGCCTTCTAGCTGTTCCTTCCTCCATCTCACCCCTGCCCCAGATGTTTCAACTTGGGGATGCTTTTTCCCCTCTCCACTTCAAAGAAACCTTGTCAGTGTGCTTCTCCTAGACCTGGTCATGAACAAGAAAGGCTGGGTAAAAAGTATGCAGTCCTTAAAGAATCACTGGGACAAAGCAATATATTTGCTCATGGCAAATTTACACAGGAATTGGCTTTCTACCAACCCTAGTGGAAGTCTGATCATCCCCTTGACAATAAAAATTGTAAATGTAAGAGGAATTTATATATGCAGAACGAAATGACCTTATCTGAGAGCAAAATCCTGGCCTCAAGCAAGACAGTGGCAGCTTTACCATTTATTTCAGTGGAGACAGGATTATACCTGTAGTTTTGTCAAGGATCTATCTTTAACATTATTGTTTTTAAAGTGTCATTGGATATTTAATTACAGCAAGTGTGAGAGCTTTTATCATATAATTAAAAAAGAAGGAAAAATGTCATTATGCTGAGAGTTCTGTTAAGGCCGAATAGTTATATTCAACACATGCCCAAGAGGTAAATCCTCCAGGAGAGTGATGTTTAGTAATGTTTAGAAGGTATTATCTTTTGGAAAATCTAGCTGCTACAGAATCCTCCCGCAAATCCTTTCAGCACTGTATCCAGAATATTCTTGTTTTTACTGAGCATGAAAGTCTTAGATGTAAAGAGCCAAGTCAAAGAAGAGTATCTTAAATTTATTGGCATAAGCTCATATTTAAGGCCTGATCTGACAAACCACTTAAGTGTGTTTTCAACCTCAAACATGTTAATTGTCTTAGCAGCTTCATGCTTGGCTGAAAGGAAGACTTAGGCAGTTTAAAAAACAGCCTGATTTGCAAAAATAATGGCCTCTTAGCATGCCATGTTTCATTAAAATGAAAGATGTAAAGAAATGAAATGGAAGTGGGAAAAGAAAATTGGAGGACTTCAGCTCATAAAGTGAAAATATAATCAAAAAAGTGTTTGAACTGTACTGTTCAAAGGATAAAACACAATTAAAAAGTGACATTTAAACAAAGATGTATTTTCGTCCACTGTAAATATTTGTACATGTTTGATAACTAAAACCACAAGAGGAAATATAATTAGTGAGGACCATCTGGATGGTATATCAGGAAGACCAAAGGATTCTTATTTTCACTGTTTCCATCTCCTCCCAGGTTAAATTTGAATCACCTTCTTCTGACCACTCGACCCAGCTCATTTCACTTCATCCTTCAAGGCTTTGGTCCCGTTCTTTTAGTAAAGAAACAGAAAAGGCTTGCTCTGGAGCCTGACAGTACCATTCTTTATGTGGCATGTGTTCAGTCATGTACAAAATTTCCCTCCTGACACAGCACTTGGAGGCTTTGCTAGCTTTGGGGGGAAGCCACAGGGATTAGGCATGAAATCTGGATCTCAAAATTTGACATTTTATCCTTCCTTCTTTTATAGAAAAATGTCCATTTTATACAAGTTATTGTCTGTCATAACACAGCTACATACAGAAAAGAGTTGTCTTCAGTGGAGGTATTCAGGAACAGCCTTTTGGAAATCCTGCACAAAGATGTTGCGTTTCTCTGCACTTAGGGACAGGGAAGATAAGGCACAATATAAATTTTTCCTGTAAAAATCCTTAAATGTCATTATTAGCTATCACCTTTTTGAACTCCTCTTATTCCTACACATCAAGGTATTCTTTCTGACAGCATGTTTAACTCTAAGAAGCTGTGCATGCAATCTCTTTATGTTGCATTGAAAGTAATTACTGGGCATATAATGAATTCTCCTTTATGCCTCTAAGCAGATGGGTTCCTATTATCAGAGTTTCAGAACAAACTGATTGTGTTAAGGTGTTGTGTCACATCTAATTCCAAGAGTCAAAGAGGAAAATAACCTCATTTATTAATGATCAGGCAAAGTAAAAGAAATTCATTATCTCACACTTATTTTCTGTACCTGGTTTTTACCCCACTAGAATGAGGGTGAGATTACATTGCTCTGAAAGCTGGTGGGGAAAGGACATGCAATTTAAAATTAGTTTATTCTTGGTTGTCGGTCTTCTTCAGAGCTCATAGAGGCAGCAGTTCAAGAACAGAAATAATTTCAAAGATTCAGAAGTCATCACTGATTTATTTACCTACAGTCTGACTATAAAACATATGTTGACAACGGTTTATGTCTGCTATGGTCCAAATTTATGCCTGGTAAAATTTAACTAATCTCACTAGAATCGCAACAGTAATGTGTATAACTCAATGGTGTTTCTCCTGGGAATATTCAGGAAATTCTAGCACGGTTTTATGAGTATCAGTTGATGAGTGGTTATACTGATACTTATATATTTATTGACTGATTAGGGTAGCACTCTGCAAAGCTGACAGGTAAGAGAAAGGTAAGTAGCTTTGGCAGCGCTCTCTTCCAAACACAGTCCTTGGCTCCCTAGAAATGGCACAACTTTAGACAAAGCAATTTAAAGATCAATCTAGTTGAACTGATGCAATCTGCTAATGCATGTACATTTAAATTAGCTAAATTGACACAGGCAACATTACAATCGATTTGAGTGTGTCTACATTAGGCTTAGCCTTAGTTCAAGATAGATCTAAGTTAAAATAAGATCAATTGTAGTTAAAATGCTGCAGCTTTCCAGTGTGGATGAAGCCTGCCCCCATCTTGAAGTTGGCAGCGGTCTAACAAACTCGAGGAAGACTATTTTAGCTTATTTTAAATTTTTCTCCGCACTAAGTTTATTTGATCTATTAAAGCACAATGTTTGGTCATTTGCGAGATCCTTTAAAAACGGAAGCCTAAAGGTAGGAATCAAAAATCTGCATTCAGACTTTTAAATTAATGATCTGATTTTCAAATACAATGATCCATCTCAGGGTGACCTCAGTAGGACTGTGGGTGCTCAGCACTTACAAAAGACCCAAATACCTCTCAAACCAGATCACTTATTTAGGGTCTTAGCTTTGCATTTCAGGGGCTATTGTTTGTTCTGTTTTTAGAAGTTTTTGGATGCAGGATTTGTTCCATTTTCTGTTTCTTGCATTGTAATTCCTTTACATATGACCACCCTTTCATTTTACAACAATAATTTTAACAACCCTTAAAAAAGAGTTCTAAATATATTCTCCAAATTTTATTTCTTTTGACATTTGATACACATGGAATCTAAACAATACACAGTTTAGCAAGCTGTATATTTTTGTACACCCATTCTCAGCTGCAGTCATCACTTTGCTGACAACCATCTGTGTCAACCTGCTTTTTCCTTCCCGTTTTGCTCAGCTGAAATGAAAATAAATTGACAGAAACAACTTCTGCAGGGAAAGTGCAAAAAAGTTAATAGAGTGGTGGGGCATGTCTCGGCATCTGCAAGCAGATTTTTTTCTATGTTAAGTTTTATTTGTATTCAAAATTAAAATGCTATTTATTTCAAATCAAAGAAGGAAAAGCAAGCACAGCTTGTTTGCTTACAAAGCAAAAAGCTATTGCCAGCCCAAGCGGTCCAGCAGAACACAACATCTTGACTGTTGAGCAGCACAAGGTGAGGACTGTTGAGAGGAGTGGAGGATGCCACGGCCCGTCTCCCAGGGCTGGCAATAGGAAAGGGCTTGGAGAACCAGACCAGCTTATGAAATGTCTCTTTTCCTTTCTGCACAGTCCGCCCTCTCAGACCACTTTCTTCTCTGTGTTCCCCAGGGTCCTCTTAGCCTACTCTCACCTTCTGTTGAAGGTTCCCTTGTAAGGTTATTTATCTGTGAAGTCAGGGACTGGAGAAAAGGGACACAAGAGACGAGCTAGAAATGTTGCCGTGAGGCTTGAAATCAAGCCAGACTTGTTGGAATGTATGTTTGGTTTCAGAGGTGTTTTCTGAAGACAACTGAAAAATGTTTTTGTGACTTGGAAAGTCATATATTATCCAGCAATCCTTATAATTAGGTTCTAAGCTGACTAACAGTTCCTGTTGCAAATATTTTTCGAATGTTGTTATTATTATTATAGTCAGTACCTGTGAATCAATTCAATTTGAACCAGATAGAGATACCATGGAAATAATCTTGTGTAGCAGTGTAAGTGGAGACTGTGTCGGAAGGTGTTTGCATAAGAGAACAGAACTAAGGTTGCACAGGACTCACTTCTGATTTGCCCAAATTCCATAAGCTAGAATTGTAAATTTAATACTTTTTTTTTTCCAGTAAGCGTACACATTAATATGTAGGATGAAGTTCTGGTCCTATTTAATTCAGTGGGAATTTTGCCAGTGATTTCAGACAATGAGAATTTGACATATTCTCATGCTTCTCTTCCTTTTACACCCATTACTGCAAGACTACACCCCTGCATCGTCTATCTGAAATATTCTTGCCAGTCTATCAGAGCCTTGTCAAACCTCTGTCAAACCTCTCAGCAGTGTTTAGTCACTGTTTCACAGTCCGCAGCACTGATTTTTCTCTTTCCATCATAAATAAGCATTACCTACAAAATTACATTAGTCCAAATCAGACATGTTCAGCACCAATTCAGAAATATGTTTAAGCTCTATTATAGTCATATAACTAGAACTAAGTTTAGAAATACATACGTTACAAATCCATACAATTATGACAGTTTTCTAAAATGTGCTAAAGTTGCTCTTTCTGCCTTAGAAAATTTCATCTTATTGAAGGTACAAAACCCATGGTCTGAGGACACTGTACTACAGTCCTACTTGTCCATCTCAGGGTCTCTTGACCAGTTTTGTCCAAGCTTTAGACTCAGTACTAAGAGAAACCCTGAGAAGTTTCAACAGAATTCGAGTCATGAACAACGAAAGAAATCTGTGCATTAGAGTGCAGATTTCTCTAACGCAACTACCATTAAGCTAATAAGACATGGCATACCTTAATCCAGCTATAATTCACAGAGGTCAAATGGCAGATGTGTGTGAGCTCACGGCCAACTCCAACATTTTGTCAAAAGATAGAATAACCATCCAAGTCTGTGGCAGGCTTTACGGGGCAAGGCTCAGGCCCAGTATAAACATAATTAAAAAGTGAAAGGAAAAAAAGTAGAATGAAACCACTAACCAGAAGCTCTCCATGTCTCTGCAAAAAGCAATAAAATAGCACTTTAACTTTATACCTTGAGATGTTCAATGCATTGAGTCAAACTAGGACTTTTGCTGGTAACCCTCTACAGCTTTTTACACCTTTTTGTCTTCTTTGTATTCACAGTAGTCATGCCATTTCTAAAAAACCCCTGAAATCTGTGGGGCAAAAATGAGGAAGATCTCTTTACAAATGATGAGTGACTGAGAAGACCTACATGGAAGCATAGATGCCACCAGCACTTTCTCCCCTTGTAATACACTGGGTCAAATTGTAGGAGCTATTCCACATAATGCAGCTTCAGTGGAAACTATAGTCACTCTGCAGCTGTCATTGATATTCTTACTGGTTTTATGGCTAGACGTAGATTTAATGCAGAAGAGGAAATGGGGCAGTTCGCTTGCCATTAGCATTAGTGGGTAAAAAACTGGGTTACATGGCAAAGGACTGTCTCCAGAGCCCTGCTCCATCCCATGAACTTCAGGACTGGTTAAAGGCCTCAGGTCCCATCTGGCTCCGACAGCACTGGATACTATAGAAGCAAGTGAAAAAATAAAAGTCACTCTTTGCTGAAGAGTGATAGAAAGGAGCCATTACTATTCTCACTTTTGACTATGGAACAGGATTGCAAAGAGATGATGCTATTTAGGAATGAGTCCAACACACATAAACAAATTGTCACAAGCAACAGACACTTTGCCTGAAAGGCTTGGTTGTGCTTTCACCCAGAAGGTCTAAAACAAAGGTCTTCGGCACTCAAATATAGAACCAGTGTTTAGTCAGTTGGCGCAATTTCAAGAGTCAACTGACTAATGAATGTCAATATACAATTGTATGGGATGCCAGCAGTCTAAAGCTCAACTTTTGTCATTCACCTTTTTACTTCACTCATATTACAAATGAATGCAGAAAGTGAGCTACCCATAAATATTAAAGAAAACCATAGTACTAGCGGCAAATTTTAAAATACGAAGGAAATTTTGGGTTGGATTTTCTTTCATCATTGAAGTGTTTGTTTGCAGACCAGTATTATTCAACACAGTAAATACGTATATATACACTTACTATACTTAACTTCGAACTCTATTACCTGTGTTATATTCTTGCTACTAAAAATAACCCTATTACTTCATGGCAAGCCTCTAAGAACTTCCATATCATGATTGCTATGAGGGAAATCCCTGCTGTGGTATTTTGTGCTCAGCACATCTGGTTCATGTTTTTCTGGCATTCTGAAAAGATAACATCATAAGGGGGCTGAAAATGCACGTGGCAGTGAAAATGCATTAAGATGACATTTACATAATTATTTCAAGAGTATTCTCGGAAGCAAAACTGCAGGAAGGAAAGCAGGTCAAATGCTTAAAATATTGAAAGGGTAAAAAGGTCAGAACAGTTCTGTGCAGGTGGACTGTAATCCAGCAAAACATTTAAAACACATGCTGGGGAGGAAGCCACTTGCTGCTGAAAGCTTCAAAGAGCAGCTCCAAAGCACATCACTTCACCACACTCCTATACAGCTTCTTGCCATAAAATAATTATGGCAAAATCTCAGAGGAAAATCTTTTATGTATTTCTTCTACTTTTCCTTTCTCCTGGATTTTCTCATAAAACTATATTGTGATCTATCAACATAAATGATTTTGGAGGAAGTGGGAGTTTTTTTGCTGAAAAAATGTGTTTCAAAAAACCAAGTTTATCCATCAAAAACTGCTTATTGTCTTTCTTAACCACTGAAACTTGGTTTCATAAATGTTTATTGCTCACTAATTCTTTAATTAGGTAGCTAGGCTTTCTGCTTAAAATTAAAATATTAGAAGAGCTGTATAGAGCACCTTCTCAGCCATTAATGTCCATTTTATAATACGTTAGAAAACAATCTAGTTATTCTTGTGCCTGAATTTCAGAGAATAAATATGATGCCAAGGCAGTTGTAAACCTTTCAGCTATCTCAGACAAAATAGTGGAGTGGCCAGTATAAATGCCTCTCAATAAAAAATAAAGGAGGGCAATTTATAGTGGCAAATTAGCGTTAACTAGTTTGGTGTATTCTTGAGCATATTACTTGTGTTAACTTCAATGTAATATACTGACTTCCAAAAAACATTTGACATGACATCAAACAACGCTTAAATGAAAAAATTAAGGTGGAGCAGCATCAGTAGTCACAATATCTATTTTAAATAATGTCCAGCTGTTCAGCCTCAAAATGTGATTGTAAATGGGAACTGCTTGAACAGGCAGGTCTTACAGACTGGAGGGAACGGACTCTTGACCTGTGCTATTTAACCATTTTTTCTTCAATTTGGTGTCATGGATTCAAACAAAATCTTAGGTAAAAGATTGCTGTTCCCTTGCTGTTCAGGGGAAATGAACAGTTAATCTGTGCTTGTATAGGGAATGACATTTTGACAATAGGACCCTCAACAATGTATAATACTATAGATAAAGATGCTGAAAATGGAAAGTGGACAAATTCAGAGTGAAAATGAGGCATGCAAGAAAAGGTAGGTTCAGCTGGTGATTTGTGCCTTATAAGCAGTTTATCCATATTACAAATGTACTTTTATAAAGATGAAAGCTGTGGATATGGATAATTTAAATTCAGAACACTACAAAACACACAATAAGAAAAATGTTTTTTTGTTTCATGGAGACAGCGGTTCCAAATGTACAACTTAAGCTTCAGTTAAGATGTGTTAAGTTCATCAAAGTTGATATGGTTTAAAAATGCACTGTCAGTAAGACAGTTGGAAGAATTTTTACAATCTCAATGTATTCTGAAATCAGGAAAGCAGCAAGAGCCAATATTAACACAAACATTTTTTCTGTCCACATACTGGCTGCTGCAGTTGTTACCTGGCTGTTCAAATAATTTCAGGGACTTCGGTCAGATACTTTTTCACTAATGTATTTAGTTTCTTATTTTGTTGTGGAAATGAAAGTACATGATCCTGTGATAGTTATATGACAACATTTCTTTTTATCTGATTGTTTAGTGCTCTCTACTAACAGTCATTTTTTCAGTATGCTGGGTGGTGCACACTGATTTCCCTGGGTTTCCACTTAGAGACTGTTCCTGCTTGCAGTGGTGACTCACCAAATGCATACAGTGGTTATTTGCTCATACAGGAATCCAGGGCATTTCTCTAGCTTTTATAGAATTATTCTTTAGTTAAATTTTATTAATGGCTTTTAAATTGCACTATAGGTACCACATAATTCCAAACACATTTCATGCATGCCATCCCTCCCAGACATTATGTAATATAAATAGTTTTGCTTTGGAATACTAAGTTTGCCACTGTTTTGTTTTTTGTTTTTTTTTTTTTCTTCCAGAAGATTAACTTACATTAAAATTTCCATTTTAATTAATGTAAGAAGCTAATTAGGAACATTGCCTGACATATTTTTTGCACTTTCTTATTTACACCAAAAGCTGCTTGCAAAATTTTTATGCCACTGTCACATATTTTACACCTGATTTAGCCCTCCCTTTTCAACTGTCATTTCTCCAGCCATGTGCACAAATGTGACAACACTGTATGGGTGACTTGGAGTTCGTTATCTGCTGCTCCTTGACTGATAGATTTTTAGGTATTTTAACCAGATGATAAAAGGGGAATAGTGAGTGAGCTCTGAGAAGAAAACACCTCCTGTCAATGGCTGGTAAAAATGCAGGGAACATTATGCAGGTGAACTCTATGCAGATGTGAGATATAAAGTAATGCCTGAAAGGCAGAGTAAAGAGTTAAGAAAAAAGGTGATGTGGTGCACATGCATCTAATGAGGAGGGACTGAGGATGATGACTTAACGTGCAGGCAGCCAGAGGGTGGCTGAGGACAGGACTGTCTGCTGGGAGCTTCTGGCAGGCTTTGGGTTTCCACAGACCCCAAGCAACTTGCAGGCAGCTCTCTAGCCTGAAAATGGAGGGAACAAAGTCTGAGTGCTTCCTAGGACAATGTTATAAGGCCTTACAAAATAACAAGAGTTCTGAACGATATTAAAGTGTAATTCTAAATCCATTGTAATGAGACTGGTCCCTTGGTTCCCATCCCCAGGAACTTCCACATGATTATTTTTGGTAGGTGCTTTTCTTTATTGTTCATGGTACATTGCCCAACTCAGAGGTGCAGCAAAAACAAAGCATCTGATTCAGCATAAATGCTTAATATCGAACAGCATCCAGTATACTTCAAAGGTCTAGACCGAACATCAAGTCAATACCATTTAGTTTAATGTACCATGCAAATCCACTTAGGGGAAAAATATTAGAGAAAGGTTGAAGCAGTTCCATCTCTTCACCTCCTTTGCTCCTCAAGAAAAAATACATGCTCTTTAAGGCACCTTTGTTCTTTAAGGAACTTCTGTATCTTGAATTTTTGCAAATAAGAAAATCATCACAGAAATGTTCCTAAGAGAGTCCACAGAACTATCAATAAACTCTTTTCAGGCAATTTTTAAGCACAAGAATATAGCCTCGGTAATTAAGCCCTGTCAGATTTACAAGTGACTGAAAATCGTAACAAGAAATCTTACACAAATAAATATAGGAGTTGTTACCAATGACAGAGATTAGAATTATTAGCTTACAGTATAGGATCTGAGTGGTTCCCGAACATGTTTGATTTGTATTTTACTGTGCAAGTGCAACTCCCTGAAGTCACTGAGGCCTTTTGTAACCTCAGGTGACTCAGAAAGAGTGGGAGTATTTGGTCAGGAAATACCTTCACATGAGCATGGAGCACAGCTCCGGTCACATCCACAGCCGTGACTTCTTCAGGAGCTGCTATGAAGTACCCTTCAGCTGGAGGAGTGAGCCACATAGCAGGTGAAATGTTTTGCTTAGGACAAAGAAGGGAAGAGATACTGACAATATCAATAACGTATAGTATGAAAAGATTACTTACAGTACTTTTTGTTTACTGACGCTTTGTTTATTTTCTATGGCCCCTCCCAAAATTGTACCTCTTTGGAAATATTAAAAAATCCAGGCTTATGATGGCAGGTTGCTAAGGTAACAGTTTGCTATTTCATTGAAGAGCTGTCTCCCCAATCTCATCTCAGTATTCATATCATATCTGTATGTATATTATGAAAGCTTTCTGCAGATTTGCTCCAGATAAGGGTATGAACTTAGTAAATTTGAAGAGACATAAAGAAAAGGAGTATTATTTTTCTAGATGGATTCAGATCAAGTATGAACATTTACCAGTTAAAGAAATTTGGGGGAACCACTGGACCCAGAAACAGAGAAAGGGACCATCTAAAATAATACTGTCTCCATACTTCTTTAGCTTGTCAGGATGATATACTATTTCAAATTGAACTGGGAAAGGTATGCATGCCTCCTTCTTCCATGATGAAGTGAAAACAATGTTTATAGTGATGCATCTACAATCAGCTATTGCTGTTCTTCTGACACGAGTGGAAGCAAATTGTCCTGGATATTTTATGCTTTTTTTTGTTTTGTTTTGTTTACTACTATTTATTTCAGATCCCAGCAAAGCAGAAAAATATTCCCTCCCTTCAACCTCTAATCAGCTTTCAGAATAATTCATACAAGGAAATTCTGATGGTGGACTTCCTTGCTTATTTCAAGGATCTGAAATGTATACTTGAAAGAAAAATAATCACATGATCGAATCATTGTTCTTCAATGCCTTCAGCATAATTCTTGCCCCACAGTGTAAGCATCCTTGTATTTCCGGCACCCTTGGAAAGAACTGCTGTTTGAAGTATATATGCACCGAGCTGTTTTGAGGATCTGTAGGAAATGTGAAGTGAAGGTTCAGAAGTCAAAGAGATCTGATTACAGCCAGTCCCCAAGAAAGAGGGCTTGAGAGAAAGTCTGTGTTGTTCTTAAAAACATCAGAATTGTAATTACTTTCATTTCCCCAGCTCAACAGCCAGCATTTGATCTCTGATAAAACCTCTAGTTATTATTTACCATGCTGGGTTAAAGCAAATTGCTTGGATTTAATTCTATATATAGTTGGTGTCTTCATATAATTGAGTGAAAAGTCTATAAGGGAATATTTATAATCTGTAAGCAGTACCTAATTAACAACTAAAGTTCTTGTCAAGATAATCACCAGGGGGTTATCAAACTGTTATGATACTCTTTAGAAATATAAATAAATCAGAGAAAATGGCAACAAACAAAAGCAACTATGTTGTGCTTTGTCAATATTATTTGGGCTCCAAACATAATCATGTTTACTTTCAAGACAAAGACTGGGGAGAAAACCAAAACCAAACAGAAGTATGATAAAAGGCACACTGAGTGTGTTACACCAAGTCATTGCTCTGTTTAGTCTAACATCTTGACCCCAACAGGAGAAGAGATAGTGGAAATGCCTATATGAATAATTTAAGGGATCTATTATTCATGAGAAATGTTTTCTGGAACTATTTCTGTGTGAAACATTGCCCAACAGAAGATAGGATCGGTGAATTTAGAGGTACAGCTAGGGAAGTTCAGATGAAAATGTAAAGATACAGTGGGAGAGAGGGAGTTACGTACAGGAAACTCAGGGTTTTCTGTCCTCCTTGCCTAATTCAGGGCTTCCTGATGTGGGATACAATGCCTCAACGAGTGCGACTGGATGAAACAGAGGGAGAGGTTGACTGCAGGAGGAAAAATGAGGCTGAGGAACAGTGTGCTCCGTGAGGAAGCAAGAAGGAAGAAAAGGGTGCCGAGGGAGAAGCAAAGGAAAGCTGCTCCCGTCCATCGTAAGTCTGGTGGAAGGAGTCAGGAGGGAGAGTCCCAGAGGTGGTGAGGCAGAGCAGGAGACAGATGTCTGTACACAGCTCTGCAGATTGCAGCAGACGAAATGGGAGACTCCTATCATTCCTGATTATTTGACTAGAAACATCTTAAAAATGACGTCTGGCAGACCAGAGTTATGAAACAGAAAAGTGAGTCATTTCCCGGCCACAAGGACAGAAGAAACGAGTACGGCACTTTTCACAATCACAGCTGACAGCAGCCACAGTGCCCACTCATAATAATGCCTCATTTTCCTATCCCAGACAACGCTCGGTCCAAACCACGCACACGCAGTGCCGAAGGAGCCAGCGTCCCTGCTCTCCCCTCAGATGAACGGTGCTTGTTGGTGGCAAAAGGAAGAGTCATCTTTCCAGTACAGTAGAATGTCCCGCAGTATCAGGGCTCCCAGGGCAAAAAGAAATATCTGGTCCCTTCCTTGCCCTTGAGGATATTTGCTCTCCTTCCTTCTTCAGCTTTCTCAGGGAATTACCTCAATGCCTTGGGAGCTGGGGTGGGTCATGCACTTTGGGAAGGGCTGACAGCAGAAGGTGATGCTGACCCAGACCTCAAAAGAAATAGTGCAACCTGGGAAAAAGCTGGGGGGGAGGGAGGAAATAAAAGCAGTTCAGTTTGACTTTGAAGGTTGGTATGATTAATGGCATTATTTGGCTGGCTGTGTGTCAGGATGTTTCCTTCTCATTACCCTTGTTGCATGAAGAGCAAAAAGCGCAAGAGGGATAGAAAAGTTGGAAGAGGGTTATTTTGCAAAGTGAAAACAATTTCCCAAAGGTGATTCAAGCCTCTACTTAAAGCAAGTAAGTACAACAAGAAATCTCCCACTACTAGCTCTTCCCTCCAGCCCTAATAACATGGCAACCCCCCCCAAACAAATGCTGCATTATTTACTCTCGACAGAGTAGTCACTGGGCTATAAAACATCACTATGATATATTCTATACCAAAAGTACTGTGAAGTACACACCCCATTATTTTTAACCAGGACAGCAGTAAAGGGGATATATAAAGGCAGAGTTGCCATTAATACATTCCTTACGTTTGTTGCAATGCATTCTGCTTCAGGGCATGGAGAAGGCAGGTGCAGTATAACCACAGCAGTTCCTAGGTATCGTCATGTGAAGTCTTAATTGCCTGCATCACTTGAAAGGCTTTTTTTTTGAGGCTTCATTTAAAACTCTCTCTCCTGTTCTCCTCTTGTCTCCTCTGAGCAGTAGAAGCTGTTTTCCTATCAGTATTGGTTTAATCAAAACTGAACTGCTACTCTTGCTTTTGTGCAGATGAGCGTACATGGCTGGTAGCTGTAAACACTCTTCTGACATCCTTAATATCTCTCTTTGTACTTTATTGCCTCTCCAGCCTGACAGGTGGCATCTCTACCAATATGATCGGCAGTGTGAGTGCAGGATTTGTGTGACCTAATCAAAAAAGGTTTTTTTCCCTTCACTTATGCTGTTAACTGTTCTGTTCTCTTTGTAAACAAATTTGTGGTTTGTTTTTTTTTCTTAGCTTTTAGAGATAGTCTTATTATTTCGGAGAAAGTGACATCCATTAGATCCATGCTTCCTTTTTAATTATCTCTTTAGGAAAGAAAACAAAATTATGGTGGCCGATCTATGTGGACACAAAACATCATGAAGGTCACTGCACCAAAGGGCTTGTAATCTAAATCTAAGCTGCCAGACAATGACAACAGCAGTCTTAGAATCATCTTACAATCCAGCCCCAAGTGCCTTATGTCACTGTAAAAATGCTAAAGGGCATTTCAGAACTGTCTTAAGGATACCTAAAAGATAATCCTGCTTCAAAAGAGGTTAATATATAACAGCATTCTATTTATGTTTTTTTCTTCTTTATTTATTGATATATAACAAAAAGAAATTACCTCAGTAGTGGCATATCTATTTCTTCCCCATAATTTTTTTTTTTCCTTGTGTTCTGTAGCTAGCTGGGTGTGCTGCAGTAATGGGAAATGCTTTGCAGGTATCCTGGCTGGTTATTTCTACCATCTTATGTCTCTTTCTATGAGACTCTCATGTCCTAATGAGGCAAGAAGCATCTTTTGCTGTGATTCAGCCTCTCCCTCTGGTGTAATAGGAAGAGATGTGGTATACTTTTGGTACAGTTCTTGGCATTTTCTAGAGCACTAGTGAGAATACTAAACCAATCAAAAAAGCCCAATAATAGTAGGATTAACAAAGTAAAAATTCTACCCAACAACAAGAACAACACTGCTTCCCCCCCCCCTTACATCTTTACATTATAGCTTACATTAGGGCATTTTGGGGGGCTATATTTTTCTCTTAAAGCTGCACTGCCATCTTTCTCCTTTTCTTCCTTTTATACTCTAAAATACAATTGTTTAGGCAGAAAAGTATGAAGAAATTATTTTTATGGTTTAAGGCACTGGGCATATCAGAAATGAAATGGTAACAGAGAAGATGCTCATTAGCATATACACTGTCTCGGTAAGTTCCTAATTGCAATGGGACATCCCTGGGTTAGATTATCTCCCCCTGGTTTCCCTCGGGCCCTTTCTATGCCTAATTATTTCTCATAAAGAATCTATATTGTAACAGAAAGCTCTCTTCATATATACCCACAGGAGAAACAAAACAAAACACTTTGCAGCTCTCTGGCAATGTGGTTGTGCGTAATGCAGCACATCTATCTTTTCACCCTGAAGGCAAACTTGCCCCCAGTTGCACTCCCCTGCCTTGGGAGCCCACCTGGCACCCAGCCCCGTTTTTCGGAGTTGGCTGGCGAGGCATCAGCACTGCTTACACAGCCAGATAAGCCTCTGAGGAGAGCAGAAAGTGACCACAATAAGCAATGGTGGTTGGGCACTTGGTTTGGCTTCCCCACAAGAAGCTATCAGAAACCTCTTTATGGAGATTAAAACAAAGCCTCTTTCTCAGAGAAGCCTTATGTTTTGAGGCAGAGTATCAGAAAGGATCAACATCTTCTTGCTCTTTCTTCTTTGATTGCAAAGCCCGACCAAATTATGCATATGACAAAGCAAGCAATTTTCACTGTGTTCCTGGATGTGCTCTGGATGATCTTCAGTCACCCAGAGAAATGCATACAAATACTCTCAGCCACCTCTTGAGAAGTCCCTGTATTAATAACACAGCATAGCTGCCTCTTTTACAGACAGTCGGGTTCATGTAATCCCTCTCAATTTGCCTGACTTACAAAAAATCAGAAACAAAAATAAAAAAAGAAAACCAGAACGAAGCAAATCCAGAAAAAGCCTTCTTTTCTAGGTCATAGCTTGTCCTGGAGTTATTTTCCCTCACCTTCTAGGCTACTGGAGAATATAATTTTTTCATCTGTAATGCTTTTTTTGACACTGTTTCCAGTTGTTAGACCTGCTGGCAATTCCTACTTCTCTGTCAGGGAAAGCAGAAGAGTTAAGCTCACACTCTCATTAGCAATCTGGTTTCCCAGTTCAAATGCCCATTTGCATGGTGACTAATACCTGGTTGATGAACTGTGGCCACAAGAAGTCCAAACTCGTGCCTTGCCGTACCACCTCTCCCAGGAGGTATGAAATTCTGGCAGAAGACTGGCTGACAGCTGGGAAGACACTCTATGCTTTCCACACTAGTGCTGCAGCTCAGATGAGCTGTGCTCTTTTGAAATATTTACCTGGCTCTGGTTCAGATTGTAGAGCATTTTGGGAGTGCACGAACTGGACGTCCTTCAGGTGAAACTGAGCTGGAAGATGTCCTCCAGAAAATTGCATCCAGAAGATGCTCCAGCTGATAATAGGCATCATCATGGAGCTACTGAGGCGAGACAAGAGCTACTCTAAAGTAACACCCCCTGTCCCCATACTGGGTCTGACTGGGATGGAGTTAACTTTCTTCATAGCAGCCCATATGGTGCTGTGTTTTGGATTTGTGCCTTTAACCACTGTTGATAACACATCAATATTTTGGCTATTGCTGAACACCAGGTCAAGGCTTACTTCACTCTGTCCTTCCAGCAAGGGGGCTGGGGGTGGGCAAGAGGGTGAGAGGGGACACAGCCCGGTCAGCTGATCTGAACTGGCCAGAAGGATATTCCATACCTATAACATGTTCAGCAATAAAAACTGCATTTGTGGAAGAAGAAAGCGGGTTTTGGATGCTTGGCCACTGGCTGGGGTCAGTCCTCCACCCTTTGCCCCCACATGCATATGGAGTGGACAGGGCTTCCTCAGCACCGACGGCTACTACTGATGTGCTGCTTTTGTGCTGGGTGTCTTTCTGACAGAGACATAGATAAAATCCTGTACCGCTGCCAGAAATTGGCTGTCTCAACCTTAAGATTAATCTTGGAATGACATGAATAAAACTGAGGAGTAAAGGGGTGTTTTGGATTTCTGTGGCAGGGTTTTGGTATCGGGTGAGTGTCCGCAGGGCCGGCTCCTGAGAGAAGCTGCTGGAAGCTCCCCAGCTCCAAGCCGGACCCGCCTCTGGCCCAGGCCGAGCCCCTCAGGGACAGTGGAAACACGGGTGGGAGAGCAGATTTAAGAGGGGAAACCTGCAGGGAGTGGGGGATTGGAACGGGAGAGGAACCCCTCTGTGGGTACCGAGGTCAGGGAGGAAGGCAGGAGGGGATGCCCCCGCAGCCCGCGGTGAGGCGGCAGGCTGTCCCCCCCAGCCCCTGGAGGGGAGCGGAGGCCCCCCAAGATGGCCGCCACTCGTGGAGCAGGCTGGGACCGAAGGACTGCAGCCCGCGGGAAGGACCCACACCAGGGAAGTTTGTGAGGAACTGCAGCCCGTGGAAAGGACCCACCTTGGAGAAGTTGGTGGAGGACTGTCTCCCGCGGGAGACACCCCACGGCGGAGCAGGGCCTGAGTGCGGAGTCCTCCTCCCCCTGAGGAGGAAGGAGCGGCAGAGACAAGGGGTGGCGAGCTGACCCCAACCTCCATTGCCAGGGGGAGGAGGGAGAGAGAACCTGGAGTGGGGTTGAGCCGGGCAGGAGGGAGGGATGGGGAAGGTGTTCTGAGGTTGGGGTTTACTTCTCTTGTTTTGATTTGATTGGTTACAGATTAAATTGTTGGGGTGTTCTCCCTGCCTCCCCCCCCAAAGTTGAGTCAGGTTTTTTGCCGGTGCCCATAAGTGGTGAGTGATCCCTCCCTGTCCTTGTCTCGACGAGTGTTTCTTTATATTTTCTCCTCATCCCACCATGGCTGGGGGAGAGGAGTGAGGGAGCAGCCGTGTGGTGCTTTGTTACCGGCTGGGCTTAAACCACGACAGGGGGATACCAAACATACCACTTTTAGAGCACTCCAATGTGTGTGTGTTCCTTGCAGTATTGATATCCTAAATACTATGATCTTTTCAAATTAGTATGCTTGGCAAGAAAAATTTCAATATTTCAGTCTTTTTTTTTTTTGTCATAGTGCTCCACAGAAAATGATCAATAAATATAAATGATCACCAAAATTTGAGGACAAATGTAATAACCAATAATTTTTCCTGTTGGAGCCTTCTTCAGATAAGGCCAATGTGAAGAGACAGAGGACTGACTCCCATTGGAGTCCCAGAGGCTATGAAATGCTCCCATAGGATTACCAGCACCTACCTCATGTCATTCATGCATAAGTATGAGTTGCCTGTGCTGATCTTAAAGCAATGTACGTTTACTAACAGAAAGCATTTGTGTATAGCTATTGAAATATGAAGCCAAATACCTTCACTCAATAAACATCTCTCAGAAAAAATATGAAAGAAGACAAAGCAGACAGCTGTCACTCAAGTTGCTCAATGCACTGTTTGAAGAGACTCAAGTAATAACAGGATGACCATGCTACCAGAAACTATGTGTAAGATAAGGTTATGCAAACCATTAAAAATAAGGGCATCTGATTTTCTTGTCTTCAAATGAAGCATAAATAATGAAAGTATAACTTGAATTAAAAAAGCCCTTAAAGCACCCTGTAGACCCTAAGAATACTGTAGAAAAATACCTGTTCTTATACTAATGAAAGTCCAAGACTGTGCTCAGACTCACCCAATAATTTCATGCAGTGAGGGCTTTTCTTGTCTGAAAGCAAAAGCCAGGATAAAACTACCCACCTCTGTAAATTGCTCAGACAGACTTAGTTTTTAATTTCTGATCTGATATGCTATTTTCTGTCACATTGGATACCGTTGTTTATGTTTCATCTGATACAGTCACCCTAGAGGCCCAGCTGATACTCAGTAATGCAACATTCAGTTTGTAGCCTGAGGGTCAGCACAGATTTCACTTCTTCTCCAGCTCTCACCCTTCGTCTAACAGTGGCAGCTTTGACTGTGTGCATTAAGAGGGTAAATTTGTCCCCCATTCCACCTTATTTGGTAAATCAAGCAAGAATCAAATCTGAGGTGAGATTGCAGGGACCTGATGGTTGGGAGGGAGGCAGCAAGAGGGAGAGAAGGATACAGGGTAGAAATTCAGTTCTCCTATTTCTTATCCTATTCATCATTGATGTGGAGCACAGATTATTCCTTTTGGCTCTGCAGCAGCCTTTTATGGTTTATTGTGCCTTCTCTTCGTTTTGTTGTTTGTTTTTTTTCTGTGGTTTTTTTTTTTTCTTTCTGAGAAAAAAACGTCCCCAGTTCTTTCAGTATTTGTAAAGGATTTTTAAATTCTGACTGCTTTTATGACTCTGCTATACTGAAGGAGAGCAAACCTCCCAGTCAGCCCTCTGCCTCTGTTACGTGCCTGCACCTAACCCGAGGAACAGCAATGGAGATCTGCTCGACAATATATTGGTGCATAAAAATACTGCAGGAAGGTCATAATATAAAATCGGCTGCTGCCGTAGGAATAGCGTCTTCTATCTGAGTGGTTTGACTAACTTGATAATATTAGTTAACAAATTTTTGGTGCCTTTTTCAGCTAAAATATGTAAGGTAAAAGTAGCCAGTGTATGATGTGAGAACATGCCTTAATAAGCGTATTTCCCAGTCTGCACTAAAATGTCGGAGGCAGAAGCTAAACCTCCATATTATTTCCTTATTCTTTCAGGGGCAAAGTGAACTGTTAGTACATAAGTATTAGCACTAATAATGTATAAAGAGATTAAGAGATTTGATGAAGCATGCTGAAATAAGGCAGAGAATTATTAGAATAATAATGTAAGTACATGCCTCTGTTGTTAAGTGTCCTCCGTTCCTTACTTTGCCTGTTTATTCACTCTGCATATCATGAGGTGAGCTCTCAGGCAAGTAAGCTGCTTTTCTGCTGCTGTTCACAGAGCATCTAGTGCAATGAAATGGGTATTGATCCCTGTTTGATAGCCTAAGTACCACCACAGGTGAATTAAAAAAAAAAAACCAACACACAGCAGCTCTGTTGAATGGATTTCTATTTCCTTTCTTGTGACAGAAAGACACACTCTCTATGATATTGTTGAAAATGTCAGTGCTGAAAGAATGATAATGAGTAAAATAGAGCTGGATGAAGACATTAAAAAGATGGTAACTGACAATTTTGAAGGTTTAGATATTTAATGAAAGAATACAAATTTCAGTGAGATATCTTAATTTTTATTACTTTCTCGTACACCAGTGCAAATCCTGAGTATTATACTGTTGGTATGGCATAATCAGAATGTAGTATTTATTGTATAAATACTACTGGATATTCTTAGCATATGATTCCATTTTCAGGTTTTGAAAAAATTTCATTGTACCAAAGTCCTTAGAGAAAAAGACTTGCAATTAGTAGCTATTTCTTTTCTATATTTAGAAATATTAGGATAGGAGCAGCTCCTTAAGATGGCTATGGGCTGATATTTTCTGGGAAGTTTGAGAGAAAATTTTCTGAGAGCTTGAGCTATCAATTTCCCATGAGTAAGAACTATTGTATTTTACTTCCCCTTTTAACAGTAATAAATGAATTTAACAAGGCAGCAGAAGACCAGGGCAAATCTTGAGTTGGAATATGGCAGGTCTTATGAAATGCTGATCCTGTCGTCTTGTATTGCAGAAAACTGTATTACAGAGTCCAACCATGAAACCATGCTCATTACCTGGCCACCACTCCTCCTGTTAGCTCTGCACGCTGAACGCACTGTCAGTGTTCAGCCTAAATTAATATATGGGCACATATTTGCTCTTGCGCTCATGTTGTCCATGTTCCTCCCTACATTTGTTTCTGTCTTAATTGGTCTTTCTTTGGTGATGGTAACCAGAACTTCATATGGTTTCCTAGATTACATCTCACTACGAGCTATATGGCACTATTCATCATTCCCTGTCTGCACTGGAAATGTTTTCCTACTGTACCCTAGGATTTAATTTATCCTATTCATTGCCACATGTCACTAGTGGTCATATGCATCCCATGATCAACAGGTGCACACTGTTCTTTTCACCTCACCATTGCTCTTAACTGACATGTTCTCTATTTATGGTAGTTAATCCTGAGGTTCAAATCCTGTATTTTATGTTATTATTCCATTATTGAGTCATTCTCACTCTGAATATTCTAGTCCACTTCTCCTTGAATGATACCCCAGTCATCCTCTGCATTAACAACAAAATGTTTCCCAATGTTGTTATCCATTTATTTCACTAGCATTTTCTGCTAATGCCATTAAGGAAACAGTTGACTCTTTTCCAAGATAGATCCTTGAGGAACTCCATGGATAAACTGGCTTCAGCTCAACAGTTCCCCTGTTAGCATAATGTATTGTATCTGTCTTAGTAAGTTCCATGACGGTTTCAGACATGTTGAAGTAAACTGCATCTTTTCTAGTAAAACATACAATATCCTTTTGGTGATCATATAAAATATTTCATCTAAGTCCAATGATGAAATAGCCTATAACAGCATTTATTTTATTAAAAGCTAATCTGGCACAAACGAACGTTGTCAGACCCATCATGCCTTCTTTTTCATTTTCCATTCACATTACAGATTTCACATTTCCTCCAAAACCTTGCTTATCATTGGGGTAAGACTAATGGACTCTAGTTTTGCAGATGGTTTTGTTACAGAAATATAGGTACAATTTTTGTGATATTCCCGTTCATTTTGTTCTCCCTGCCTCAGTTTTATTTACAACCTTTGCTCATGAATCGGCAGTCCATATCCTGGAAATTATTTCACAGTTCTGGAAGGAGGTTTAGCTAAACTAACTGAATGTACTTTGAGTACTAGCATCAATTTCCATTATTTATGCATTCTCCAATAATACATATGTGGCTATCTTCTTGCTAAGCACCTAATGTGTGCAAGTGTGCTTTTGGCACTCTCTCCTAGAGATGGGAAGTGATTTTTTTGGTTTTTGTGTGGTTTTTTTTTTAATAAAGTTTTTTTTCCAGGACAATACTGAAGCTGGTTTTATCCAGTGTATGAGGATGTGCAACACTGCTGTATTATAAAACTCTTTCCAATTCACCGCTCATGCACTGTGTTAGTTGGATGCCATATATCTCTGCCCCCATGCAGGAGTAGGCTTCAACTCTCATCAAGGTGATGGTCCTCTACTTACAATACCAAAGCTACCTTCCATTTGTGCCTCATTCTGAATAGTAACCCACTTTCTTGTAAATTTCTGCTATTTCTAATTGCCTGTCTAAAATTCTGTTTGCTTAATTTTCTTTGCAAGAACTAATTCAAATGGACTTTTTGGCAATTAGTCACTTTCTCCTTACACTTGCTGGATTTAAGATAGAGCTTTCATTGTTGAGTAGTCATTTTAGAACCAGAACTCCCTCGTTAAATACTACACGGGCTGAAAGGACTCTATAGTACTCATGTAACAGCATGAAAACAAGGGGGAGAACCCTCGTAATGAGAAATAAGGGTGTCCATGGAAATGAGGTCATGGAAATAGGATGAAATATAATTCACTGGAGACAGGAGACTGCTAATACTCCTCAGATGTATCTCATGACAAATGACAAATGCTACAAGTGTTGTAAGAGCTGAGCTGCAGTATTAGATCATCTGTGGGAATACCCTCTTTTCACAAGACAAACAAAACGAAGAGTCAGCCTCTTGCCAAGGCACTCTAGTTAGATGAATCACCTCCACAGCTGACTTCACAACACGAACCACAACAAGACATAAACTGTTACGCAGAGAATATCAGTAAACTAGAAACCAGATAATTATAACTAGTTGTTCTTGACAAAACCAGTGATATGAGGAACCTTTTTTTTTTTCCTAAAAAACATACCGTTAACAAGCCTTTATGGAATTCACAAAATTCCAGATTTTTTTATTAGCTTAAATGAACTATGCCATTATAAGTATGACAATTCTTTGTGAACCATATTCAGATTTAAGAACATGACTGTTGTCTAAATTCTGGTGTAGATATGGTATATCTAAATATTAGTCTAGGCCATACAGCCTTTATCTTATGAGTCTCTGGCATTACTGGAATCTTCTGCCAAATAGGAAGGGTACTGTAGAGGAGCTGAATCTGGCAAAGCATCGTGTGTACCTACAGCATACTGTAGTAGGTGATTCAGGAAGGTCTATTTCTGAAGGGATTCAAGATACTGTATATTACAGGATGCTGTATATTGATTACAGCTTTTGGGAGACATTTCAGATTTTAGAAATTTGGTTCTTACGCAATTTGTCACCACAGAAGAAAGAAAAAGTAAGAATGAGAAAGAAAACATATGGCAGAATTGGAAAGTTAGAGCTATGTCCAAATCTGGGGATCCTCTGAGAATAACATATCACTATTTTGCATATTATCCTGGTTTTGAGAAGAACTTCAACCCTTTGATGTAGCTAATTCAATTGTAGATTAAGACATACTAAGTGGATGAACATTTTTTATGAACATTTTGTTCTGTAGGTATACACATGAATGAACATGTTTTAGGTAGTCGCCAGAAAAATGCTCCTTATGACAGTACTGCAAATTATACTTTGGCTATGCGTCTGTAGTTAAATCATGGGAAAGGCTGTACCATGACAACTCTGTGGGACTTGAAAATATCTGGCTGATACATATGTTAGTAAAATCCTCCTCAAGCTAGTGTCTGCTTCTGCTGAGAGTGCAGAGGCAAAGCCTTAACTTACTTTCTGGCAACAATCCTTTCAGTTAGGTGGGACAGGTCCCCCCCTTCAAGAAGCTGGTCAAAGTGCCCTTGAGGGACTCCTGTTTGTGGCTTGAACATCCCTGCTTACAGTTTGCCAACTAGCATTTAGCCCACAAATTTTCACTCTGTCTCTTGGACTATGTTTCTACTATGTCCCCAAATGCTTGCGGAGCATTTCTTCCTACTTATCTCATATCAGTGATTTCCACCAGGCAATACCATACCATGCATTTGATATATCAGACTCTTTGGCATTCATGGTCTAGCATCTGTTCATGCCTTGCTAAACAGACCGTCATTTAACTGCTTCCTTGGACAGTTGGAGTTGTTACCAATGCAATTGCTAGGCCCACCAGTTTCAGTGAGTTTTGCCCCCAGTGATAGCTGGAAGGATCACTGGCAGCAAAGACAGGCATAAAATCAGCCTATTTTGCATGGTAAGGCATGGTGCCAGAACTAGGAGGTTCCCTTTAGTCCTGGGCTACATGATACCATTTTTACCAGCTTTGCAGATGACAGCTGCTAGGAAGAAGGGATGAGACCTGATCAGCCGTGCATTTTCTTCTTAACTCTTCCGTCTCTGGGTCTTCTGCTTCCCCGGTCCTTGAGATGCAGCAAACAGGCTCAGTTAGAGCTGAGAGAACAGATCGTCCAGAGCCACAACCTGTGTTCTCCTGGAGAAGGAAGTTTTTCAGGTCAGTGCAGAGAAACACACTTAGCCAGAACAGCCAAGATCTATGTGCTTGTAATGCTAATATGGGTAGAAGTTCTCATTTCGCTGGGTTTATACATTTAAACGGTTTTCATGAATTCAGAAAAAAATTTCCATTTCACTCTACCCAGAGTAGCACCTTCATTTCTTCTGCAGAAATGAAGGACAATGGCTCTCTGCCACATCTTGCCTGAAGACCAGACATATATCACTGGAGATCTGGGGAACAGATGACACACACTAGCATCAGGCAGGATTTACGGACAGCTGCTCCTACGACAGTTGTCTCCTTCATGACCTCTTGCAGTCCCTTCTAAGGCTGCTTTCTATTATTCTGTGCAAAGATTCCTAGTGCAGAGGTGTTTCCTACATTACAAGAAATATTTGTATACTTGTGAGGCAGATGGATGTGCTGATTTCTCCACAAGGAGGTAATTAAAAGTGTTCTCTCCTGTCCCAGAGGTGATGGCATTAAGCAAGTTCTAGCATTTGTTATCTAAAATAATATTTTTATAATAACCAATTTTTATTTAAATAATATATGTATTTCCTATGCATATGCTGTATAGTATTTTTAAAATAACTTTGCAACAAATACATAGACAGCAATGAAATATTGCTGATACATTGTTTTAAGAAGGTACCTATGTTCATTTTACAGGTTAGAACACTTAGCAACTCTGAGAGAATGTTTTTTAAAAATCATAAAAGAGCCAAATACATATTCTCCCCCGCTGCCCCATCTTAGACTGGATGATAGCATGACATTTTATAGAAGAAAAAAGGAAGAAGTAATTTATCTGAGTTATTTGTGCAATAGATGTTAATGACATTCTGGGTTTAAAAAGATGAAACCAAGAAATCCATTTGTATGTTTTTTAAAGGGTAATCCTTTATTGTTGTGATTTGGGGTTGTTAGTACATTTGATATGCTGCAACTGTTAGACTAAACCGATTTCTTCTCATCATGCTAATCTCGGATCAGCACAATTTTTCAGTAAAAACTTGATAGTCAGAAAGAAAGTTACTTTGGCACTGGTGTAAGATCAAGATACTATGTCTTTTTAGGTAAAACCAGACAAATAGGACTTGTGAGGAACTGCTTGGACTGTAAAGGAGGGATGCTGCACTGACACTCCAGCCCCAAATTTCGTCTTTAAAAATGACTTATTTAGCCAAGAAGGAACTCCTGCCTGCCATACTTCCAGCTAAATAGAAGTGCTTAGTTCAGAATTGATTTAATGCACAAAGTTGTATACCCTCTGATATACAGGAAATCAGATTAGTGTACCAGAATGGTTTTTTTTGCCTTCAAAATCTCCAAATTAAGCTCAAGAGTGGAGCCAGGATCAATAGCGCTAGATTGTTCTACTGATTGCAAAGTACCGCTGGTCGGGCTGTTCCCCCGACTCTCCCCGTCCATTAACTGCACTCGCAGAGGCTTCCTCTCCAGCCGAAAAGCTGCGATCAGCGAGGCGAAATCAGTGCATGGGGAGGGAAATGCTTGCTGGTTCATGTGTCTCTTCAGCCAGAGGAAACGTGCCAGAGCCAGCTGTTTTCTCAGGGAGACAGAGACAACGGCTGGCTTGAGACAGCGCTGCTTGTCAAGACAAAGGTGGGCAGGAGGAGGTGAGAACCTCACAGCCCCCCATTGCTGCCAGAAGGGGTTTCTCCTGGAGATCCACATGACTAATCTCTGCAGGGCTTTTCCTGCAGTAGAGACCTCTCTTTTCATCCTATAAATATAACTGCAATAAATCTCTCTGAAAAGCCCGCAGTATAACTGCCCGCTATATCCCCTACAATAACTGCCATGAAACATTTCTGCTGCCATGGTGCAATAAAGCTCTGATGGGGCATGGGGCCGGGGGGATCAGTAATTCCTGTAATACTTTAATCTAACACCTACATTTTCAGAGCTGTCCAGGACTGTAACTGAGCAGATTCATGTGACTTAACTTTTAGAGAAAATGAATGGCCAAATTGCTACACAATTCTGAGCATATCTGAGCTACAAGAATCTCCAGCTTGTGTTTTCTGGGGATTTATTAAAACAATTAAATACCTATCAGTGGGCTAACAATGAATATATTTTATAATGACGATTAAGGTCTCCTGATGTCCTAGCAATCCACAATCAATATCTCCCTATGATCAATTGCTAAACAGTATCACTCCTATTATGTATAAAAGATAAATGGCATATAGAAGGCCGTGATATGACCCTTTTGGATCTGCTTCGCATAGCAAAGGCACGAAGAAGCAGACAGAAAGTTACCTTCACCTATAGGGCCACATGACCCCCATGTAGAGGCTTTCTCAGGTGATGTTAAGTTTTTGAGTACAAAGGAGAAACCACACCACTAGAGTGGAGATGCTTTCCTGGCACTGCTCCTCAGGTGTTACTCCAAGCAGGAAGATGTACTCCATCCCTGACACTGCTCTATTGGCATTGTGCAAGTATCTGGGTTTTAGGCTTTGACCTAGCAGGTCTTGTCATCGGGACCACCAGGCATGTGTCTCCCTCCCAAAATGCTCACCTTACTGCTTTCTCACTCCTTTCTGCTTGGGTGTTAGGACGTCAGACAGGGTATCAGGGCCCCAGGGTAAGGCTTCAGCTGGGACACAATAACCTGTGGATGAGGACACAGAGCCAAGCTTGGGTTACTGTTATGGGTCTGTGTGGCGCATTTTTTTTTAGTGGGTGAGTGTCCGCAGGGCCGGCTCCTGTGAGAAGCTGCTAGAAGCTCCCCCGGCTCCAAGCCGGACCCGCCTCTGGCCCAGGCCGAGCCCCTCAGTGACGGTGGAAACACGGGTGGGAGAGCAGATTTAAGAGGGGAAACCTGCAGGGAGTGGGGGATTGGAACGGGAGAGGAACCCCTCTGTGGGTACCGAGGTCAGGGAGGAAGGCAGGAGGGGATGCCCCCGCAGCCCGCGGTGAGGCGGCAGGCTGTCCCCCCCAGCCCCTGGAGGGGAGCGGAGGCCCCCCAAGATGGCCGCCGCTCCGTGGAGCAGGCTGGGACTGAAGGACTGCAGCCCGGGGAAAGGACCCACACCAGGGAGGTGTGTGTGGAACTGCAGCCTGCGGAAGGGACCCACGTTGGAGACTTTCATGAAGGACTGTCTCCCGTGGGAGACACCCCATGGCGGAGCAGGGGCTGAGTGCGGAGTCCTCCTCCCCCTGAGGAGGAAGGAGCGGCAGAGACAAGGTGTGGCGAGCTGACCCAGCCCCCATTCCCCAAAGGTGTTCTGAGGTTTGGTTTTACTTCTCAGTATCCTTGTTTTGATCTGATTGGTAGTAAATGAAATGGATTTTGTTTCTTCCCCAAGTTGAGCCTGTCTTTTGCCCGTGCCCATAAGTGGTGAGTGATCCCTCCCTGTCCTTGTCTCGACCCACCAGCGTTTCTTTATATTTTCTCCTCATCCCACCATGGCTGGGGTGGGAGGAGTGAGCGAGCAGCTTCGTGGTACTTTGTTACTGGCTGGGCTTAAACCATGACAGTAACAGTGACACATGCAGGGACTACAGTCCTTTTTAACTCAGATCCACTCCTGCTTCTTGGAAAAGCCCCTGTTTGTATGAATTTCTTAGGCCACCACGGGGCTCATGCTTTTGGTAGGGACACATTTGGCTTAGGAGTCACTTCAAGTCACTTCTGCAAATATTTCCCTTGCAGTGAGACCCTCTGGACTGCTACGGAAACCTCATTCCAGTAGGCTAAACACGTGCCACTTGATTCTGCACATCCAGCATCTAATAAATAGTTTATACATATTCATTTTTAAGCCTGACTGAATATGCTGATTTTAAAAATGAGGTTAGATTTAAATTAGTCTTCTGCACAATAAACTGTTTTAAAAGGCTTTAAATTATGAATATTTATATTGCTATTAATTTGTGGTGCTACTAGTATTTTTCTTAAATGGTTAATTATCGCAACTAATGTGTTTGAATTATTCTAGAAATCTTTCCATTGTTTTTTCTGTAAGTATTCATTCCTGCACTTACACCTTCTTATTTGATGCTGAGGTTGAAGTGAAACATGATTAGAGCCTTTTTAAGATAAAAAACCCTCAAAACCAACATTCTCTCTCCCCAGGCACTAGCTTGTGTTTTTTTATTAATCAGCTTAACACTAAATGATACTCAGGTTTTTCACCCTGAAAGTAGATTTTGGTATGGGTCATGCATTCAAAGATCTGCTGGCAGATAACAAAAAGAGCCAGACTGTGTGCTAGAAAATTCCATAAGGCATAAAAAAAGAAGCAATGCTTTTCACAGACTGCTTCGTAGCAGCTCTTCCAGCTTCAGGGATGTTACTGGACAGCTACCATTGCTACTACTAAGGGTTTGCTCTTAGGTCATTCAGTTAAATGTAGGTCATGAATTTGAAATACAACTAATCCTGAAAACAAATAAACAAGCAAACAAAAATACCCCTTCCATGGGAACACTCTTATTCCCAAATACAAATACTTTCAAACTTCTCTTTCAGATAGAACTAAATCTCATTGAAACTGATGGCGGCAACCACCATTTTTAAAGTAGGTGTAAGAAATCATTGAGTTCTCTTCCCAGCAGCTAAATTACCATCTTCCATCCCTGACCTTTCCACCTGTGTGTGAAATTGCGAAGTTTTAGATAACCATTTTAGGTCAAATGGGGGCATAATACTCAACAAATGGTAGGAAGATAACATCGATAACATTATTGTACTCTAATCATATTTGAAGTGGAAGCATGTCACATGAACTAGTTCCAAATTATCGTACAGGAGAATGAACAGAAATGAATGTACAAGTAAGATGGCAGGAAAAAACCCTTTTGTCAAAACCAGAGTCCCTTGGGATGTTTAACATTCGCAAAATGCAGACCAGACTTGATATGTCAAAGATACAAAAATATTTCTTGTACTAAACCCTCCAAACCCTCAATATATAGTGATAACTATTAGTTTCTGAATAATGAAGCTGGGATAGTGCTAGCAGTTTATACAGTCTTGCACAACAAAACACTCATGGAAAAAAAAAAAAAAAAAGAGGAGATTTTATTTATGGCCCTTGTACTTTGCTTGATTACCTTGGTCTGGACACTCTCTTACCTGCATTTCTCAGTCTTCATCACTGAGGACCGATTCTGGACTAGCATCCCAATACACGTTGTCACTTTCCTTGCTTGTTGGTAAAGGACCAGAAAGCTGCTTTGGGTGAGAAGTGGTAAGCAAACAAGGTTTGCCACATCTATTTTCCTGTCTTATTGGCAGCTAACTAAATCTGGAAAAAAAAATTCCTATGATGTCATATATGTTACTGTAACATGTCCAGAAAATGAGACCCATGAGCAAAAAAAAAAAAAAGGTATAAAAAAGGTATTGTGAGAAGTGATTTGGGAAAGAGAGCCAGGCTACTGTGCATAGGAAGGAATAAAGGATTTTGGAAAAGAAAGTAAGAGGTTCAAGCTGTGGTAAGGGAGATCCTAATTAGACACTGGGAAAACTTTCCAGTTGTAAAAATAGAGATGAGCACTAGAATAGGCTGCCTGAGGATGTCATTAAAATATGATTGATCTTACTTTTAAGCAGAAGGTTGAGTTAGTTGTCTCATGAGGAGTGGTTAAAATACAGGACTCGGGAATGCATCCCTGGCTGAGGCTGGGCGATGCTGGGTGAACCGTGATGCTCCCAAAATGCCGTGCAGTCAAGGGCAGGGAAGCGGAGGTCTCCATCAGCATCCCTGCTCCAGATGGGCAGGAGATGGGTACTGTGGCACCCCGACATTTAAATGCCAGTCATGATCCTTTCTTTTCAATATTGTTTTCTGCAAACCTATACCACTAAAATGCAGAACTACAGAGGAGAGTAATTTGCAAGGCTTTGAAAGGAGAATTGACTAGAAGGAAGGCAATAAAAAATTCATTGTTCAAATCAACAATAGTGTTGGATCATTTCTAACAGACCAAATGATCCTTAGCTAAATATTCATCAGAATATTTAAGCTTAATTTCGAAGTGGCCTGAAACATATCTGAGTCTTGATCTCCAGTTCAGGTTTCAGTGTGATCTTAATATCCTGAGGGGAAAATGAAATACTTGCACATAAAACTGTGTGGAAGAGCATTTCCCCACTCTGATAAAGTTGTTGAGATTAAAAAAAAAAATAAAATCCTATCCCACACTGGGATGAACCTCTAAAACCTTTTTGTAAGAAAAAAAAGAAAGACAGAGAGACTGATTCTTAAATCAACTCAGAATCGTCAGCTGAGACCAAAGCTCACCGCAGGGTCTCGCACATCACAGATGAGTGCAAGGGCATAAGGGTTTGACTGGTTTGGCCTGTCCTTCCAAGGCTCTCCTTTATACTGAGGCAGACTGATTGAGTACAACCAACTAACATGGGAGATCCAGGTTCAAACCTATTTGAACCAAAAGACCAAAGACTTGAACCTTGGTCTGCCGTGCCTCAGATGAGCGTCTCTTCTATTCGGCTCTTGTGGATTCAGGGTTGAATTTGATGCCCACCCCTGTACTCACCTTTTTTCCTTTCCCCTCATCTTCCCCACGTGTGCCTACCTTTTATCTACCCTGTCCTCCTGAAACTGGTGCCTACATGCTGCAGCAGGTTTTATTTATAACAAGGTCACTTTTCTTATGGGGAAAAAAAATATTTGCAAAATTCCAGTTACCTATATTTGCATCCTAGGAATGTGATAACTTTAGCTGTTCAGATATGGGCAGATAGCTCTGCAGTGTGTGATACACACACTCACTCTGCATGCCTTCTGCTGTTACAGTACAGTGACCGCTGCTTGGTAGATCTAGTTCAAAGTTGTCTCATCAATCACCTTAAAAGCCATGAAGACTAATTTCTAAACGAAAGCATTTTCAATTCATCTTTCATGTGTCATCAAGATACTTTGAGTTAAAATTTCTTATTATCTGTCTCTTACCTCCCACCTCTGCAATCACAGCTCTCGTCACTCAGAGAGAGAAAGCTGGAGAAGGCTACATTTTCATAAAGCTATTTGGGATTTTTTTAAAGGTAGCTCTCATTAAGAAGTCAATGGAAGTGACACAGCTGAAACCATGGCAAAACAGTTTGAAAATTCAGTCCTGTTTGTGAATTTTACTAGGTAAATGAAAAGACTAAAGAAATAAGGGTTGGAAAAGCAATAGGATAGAAACAAAGTTAAATTATGTCTTGCTTTCAGTTGTATATTTCCATAATATCTTAATAAGCAGTGTATGTCTTATAATAAGCAGATTTTCTGACTGACCTATCTTTAGGGACTTCAGACCTATCAGCATCTTCACAGTATACTGTAGAAGACATCTTTTGTCTTTTGTATGACCATAAAAAGCTTCAAAATATTTGGAAGTGAATGTTTTGCAAAAGAAGGATAATCTTTTAATACTGAAAGCACAATCAGCTAAAACTATTCAGGGTCTATGCATTCTGTTTATTTTTCTTAGCTAATAAAATAAAAAATAAAAAGTCTGGCTGTTGATAGTCCAGGTCTATTAAAGTGACACATCCAAGTTTTTAGCCTCTGGATGATTAGATCTGGGTCAAAGCTTTGTAGCTCTACAGGGTGTCCCTGTTTTTTGGGAGAGTACTCATGCTTTCACATTATCCCTGAGTTTTACATGGCATTTAAAGAAGGCCAAGACTGTAAAAGAAGAGATTTTTTTGTTTGTTTGTCAATATTATGAGGTATTTTGGGGGGAGGTTCTTTCTTTCATACCTTAAAATTTTATTATCCTCCTGCTTGCACTAGATTTTTGTTTTCAGTTCTCTCATGCCATGGTACATCGAAGCACTCCAACTTCTTGGCAATTCAGACCAAATAGTATCTATTTCATATCCAAAAAGAATGGGATATGCTTGATGACACAAAGTTTGATAACCTCCCATTAAGAAACCAAAAGCAAACCACTGCCAGGATGATCTTGACTACAGAAAAGTCTAAACTACAGAATTTTAAAGCTGATCTAGTTTTGCAGAATGATACTATTTTATAAGAACTGTTAATAAGTAAAAGAATTCAAATATGCTTAAAAATTATAAACAGGAAAAATTAAAAAGACACACTGGTTTCTCTTGCATTTTATTTATCACCCTCTGGTAGGCTGAAAGTGGTTATCCTCTCTTTTAAGGCATATACCTTTAATTCAGAGATTCTCATGTTCTTCATAGATAAACCCAATCCCCCGCAGATGCAATTATTTCAACTAATAGTTCAACTGAGCAGCCTGTGCTGATTCCCAACATTGACCTGTCCTTTGTCTGGTAGAAAATCTTGCTTCTTTCTTCACAGACAGAGCTAAAGCAATTTTTCACATGGATCAATATTTAATTTTTAGTTTTGGGTTTATTTTGCTTTTTTTTCCCCATAAGTTGAACTGAACAGCAAGAAGCAGGGAAAACCAGGAAGAGGTGATCTATAACATTTCAGCTCAACATTAGTGGGTTATATACTGCAGTTTTAGAACTTTTCCTTTCCCTTTTCTGCCAAATATTTACTTTTGCAGTTGGAAAAATATGGAGCTGAACATGACCCTAAAGAATTCTTGGGCAAAATGCATGTTGTATGGGTGTATGTTATTAGCAGCAATGATGCTGCTAAAATTTGTTAAGCTTTCTGGTAGTGCTCTGTAAATTAAATTGCCTATCAAAAAACAGTGATTTTTGAAGATGGCTTGCCCAGATTCCCCTAAATAAGGAAAACCTACCCCCCGAGGTAAACTAGAAAATCCTTTATTCTGAAGTGGAGACTCTAAGGAGAAATATAACATAGCGTAATGTAACGTACTATACTATACTATACTATATTATAAATTTGTGACATTCATACTTAAACAATATAAAAACAAGAGCCAAAAAAAGGACACCAGAAATCATTTACTTTCTAAAGATATTCCTAAACTTTCCTATGTTCGCTTTACATTTATATCTTCCCCATTAACTTGATTTTAAAATTATATTCTGTCATTTCACTTTGGATTAGATTTTTAAGAAGGTCAAATTTTATCATTTTGTGGGCATTTACTTTCTTGCACTATGCAGGAAGATAGAAAAGAAATAATAAAATGTGTTCATATCTATTTTGGATTTATTAAACAGTACAACCCATACAGTGGATAGTATCTGACATTGAAAAAAAATCCTGCAAGACGTCTGATATAACCCAGTGTGACACAAGCACTTCTGTAAAGCTGAAAGCAAGAATTATTACTCCTCCATTAATGAGACTATATATTTTATTCTGAGATAAATATCAATACATCTTGCTGCTCAAGAGATAGTCTAGCTCACAGGGAACAAAAGATACTTCAGTCTCCTCCCCACCACCTCCTGTAAAATCCAGCGTGAATTATTAAGCTAAAAGTGTTCCTGGCTGCCATCGAGGGAGCTCCTGCTCTGTGGACAACTGCAGGCTGCGCTGAAGCTCACCGACAACGTGTGAAATGCCCTGTGCAGGGTGACAGCTGATGCCACCGAATTTCCCCATGCACCCATGGCCGGGGTGCAAGGACACCAAGAGTTTGACAGCTTGGCGGGGAGGAATGAGGGGAGGGAGATGGGAAAGCTTTCAGGCAGCATCTCTTTGGATATTTGGGTGTTTGTTCTCTTTGGACAATGGACCCGTGGGGTAGGCAAAACTGGACCTGTCTCATCTGAAGAATTTTTGTTGAATTAGACCACGTAGGCAGTGAGTACAGGGACTGACTGACGACAGGCAGTGTGAGCCTGGTCTTGGAAACTACAAGAACTTAATTCACTTTTTACTTCTGCCTGGTTTGAGAAAACAAGGTTTGCAAACAGCTTTTAAACAAGCAGGGTGCTCACAAATGTGGCAGTTTCCTTCAGGATATGTCCCTTTGCTCCCCAGCAGCATCTGAGGTCTCCTGGCCCTGCGGGAAGTCCAGTCAACTCTCCCCAACCCAAGAGCAGCTCTCTCTTAGGTGGCCACAGAAGGTAGCTGTTGAGCCTCTTTCCAAACCCATTTCTTCCAGACATGAGATGTGTTCAACACTTCCTAGCAGCATGATTTACCTCATCCTTGCCTCTTTTTTTACCCAGGTTATTTTTATTCAGAGCAGTGTCGTGACTGACAAGCATAATGCTATTGACAGGGCACACAGTAGGGTCTAACTACTCAACCTGAGCTATGTGCCTCTCCTTTGTGGGAGTGCGATTGGTGCCATATACAGTATACCATGCATTCTCTATTGGCTATCATCTTTTATCATGCACGTTTTAACTTGCTGATTACCCTACCCATATGATATACATGCTCCTAAGCTTCAATTAGTAGCAGCACCTGTTCAGTTCCTGCCATATACTTTTTAATACTACATTCGGACATTCCAGGGTGGGGGGAATTCAGTTCCAGACTAAGACACGTTTGGTGTCTACTTGTGTCCAGGTTTGTGCTATATTAAGAAAAGGTCTGGGCAATGAAAATCAGTGTAGTAATTAAATTCAATTCATGATAAAATAGACATCCAGAGAGAAATTCCATTGCCTAAACAAAGGTATCTAGTTCCATTTGAGCTGTCCTGAAATGTCTAAGCACTAGCACTTTAATTTAGATATAAATTTGAGGATAGTTTCCCCTTTTTCCCTTTCCAACATTTGGTTCACATCCTGGAGTAGTCTTGGAGCACCAGGAACAAGATTTCTTTCAAATAATACTCGGCCAGACCATGAATCCTAGGAGCACTCCTACTGAGCTTGAGCATTAATGGATGAAGTCCTCATGTCCTCACTAGAGCTCAGCAGAGTTGTACCCCTGATAAGTGTACAGTTTATATAGCTGGGTTATCAGCAGAACTTTTTCAACCAGTAGGTCTGCTATATTGCACTGCACTACTTGCCTTGCCTGGAGGCAGCTCTCCGTCAGGGCTGGCAGGTATGATGCTGGAGCTAAAGGTGCTTCAGACCTTTCTGGCATGGGAGTGTGAGGCCAGGTGGCATTCCTCAGGGTGCAGATAAGGATGCTTGGCATCTGTGTTGGGAGAGCAGAGTCCTGCTGTTGGTGGATATTGTCAGTGGAACTGTTTTCTAGCTCTGCTTCCCGGCACTCTACAGACTATACAGTGAACTTAGATGCCCGCATATAAACCCTGTAAGTTCAGAGTCTCAGTTGTGAACCAAATTCCTCCCTTCCCACTTTGCATTTGTCCTCTATACAACAGCACCTGAGTCTTACGTGGATGTTTGCTAGACCTCTGATGGGTCACAATGTGATGCTCCTTAGTTTATTTCTGTTTGCTTTTCAGTCACAATCTCGCTCAGCTGCAACGCTCCCCTATTTGGATTATGTGGTTTAGGCATTCATAGCATTGCTTCAGACTGCAAGAGTAATGTATTTTCGATTTTCTTCACTTAGGAGAACATTCTCACCTCTCAGTGTCCTAAATAAGGACTGAAAGGTCAGAAGAAAGCCAAAAAGTTTTGTTCTTTTCATCTGCTATTTTAGTAGCCCAGTCTGTGTTTTTTGATATATTTTTTTTAGTGTTTTTTTTTTTTATACTATAGCTCCTAGTAAAACTGTCTTTATATTCCGTATATCAAAGGTTCTCATGCTTATCACACTTCTTAGAGGTTGATGGTATTTACTGGGCTGGCAGAGCAGAATGCCTAAATTTCAGTTAAACCTTTGACAAGATGTTCCCAATTCTGTTCCTAAAGGTAAAAATAGGAAAATATGATTATTTATTTTTTTCCATTTGGTTTTCATATGGGCCCTTGACTAAGAGGCAGGTTTTGAATGGTATGCTGCATACTGGAAAATCATATTCCTGTGCAGTTTAATTATGTGTTTTCAATTTATTTTCTCTGACTCTCCAAAGGCAAGTGCATTATTGTGTGTTGTTACATAATACGCAGCCATGTGGAAAAGCAGCAGACACACCTTTGGCAAGTGCCTGCATAAGTCTCCAAGGTTTTCACCCATGTTTTCACAGATGTCCTCTTAGAACCCGTCTAATCCCCCACATCAAGGTTTTATAGATTATTTGCACTCATTGGGACTGGTGTAGTATAGAGCCAAGTATGCAAAGACTGCCAGCTGGCCAGAATATTTGATAAATGTGAGAACAAAAAAAATCCCACTCATAGCAGCGAAGTGATCTATTCCTGGAACACCAGCTGGATGGCTGTAATAAGCTATTAAACCAGTGTAGTAAAATGAAACCCAGATTCACTATGCAGATCATATAGCAGATCTATTTCCTTGTACAGTGTGGTTTCATTGCTTTAGTTTTAGATTATTGGTCACTTGCAGTGATTAGAAAGATAGGCAATAGATTGACCTTTTAATTCACAAGTTTTCAACTAGAATGCCCCAAATTAAAGTTGTACAAGACTGTGCCCCTGGCACCCTTAAATATCTGCTTCCATTTCATGACTCAGTGAGACAGACTCTGGCAGACTTATCTTGCTAAGAAACTATATCCCAGACCTGGAACTGAGATAAGTGGTTACAAAAGATCATCTGAGAAAAACAAAATCTCAGATGCATGCTAATGTAACGCAGTATTTGTTCTTGCAATAAAGAAGAATTTGAATGTCTAAAAAGAGATGAGAATTGATCACGGCCATGTGTAATAGCACCATCTTGTGATCCCTGCCAAAAAAATTAAAAAGAAATATTTCAGTTGGAAGCTGTGCTCTGATAACTCAGTCTTTTCATTTGTGACTCTAATTAGCTTAAGACCAATATATGACAATAAACTAAACATTCAACCACACAGGGTATACTAATTGAACTTAGTGGAACATTGCATTGAAGAACCGGCAAGGTTGAGATGCAGGATTTTTGTTATTGTTATCTTTCTTGCTGGTGACAAATGAAGGAAAACACCAAAAAGGTCCTAGTCCTACTATCATACAAGAACAACCAAGTGGCTTTTCTAGTTAGACATACTATTGCTTCTCATAAAATAATATTGCAAAGGATATCTCAGGAATCTCAGCTGAACAGTATCACCACCAGTGAAAGTATATTGATCATCTGGCCTGTTAGCTCTTGCTTTTAGTTTTACACAACGAGGACTTTGATATTTTGGTCCTCTGGGGACTGAGAAACTGTAGGAGTGGCAAAGAGCAGAACGCCATCCGGTCTGTTGGTTATTACGGCTGTCTAAACTCCCGATGAAATAGGGGGAGAGCAGACATCTGAGGGTAGATAACAGAAAACAAAACCCACACCAGGCTGACAAAGCACTACATTTCCGAACAAGAAATGAATAACATAACAAGGGTCAGTTGCAGATATATCTGTTCCAAGCTACTTAGGAAAACATACTCACATGTCCCCGATGACACACCCGACGGTAAATTTAAGCTATGGTTACAGGTAATTAGCGTTACCAATGGGAAAAGCAAGCAGGATACATATAATTTCCTTACTACACTTGATTACCTTTCAGAGTATGGGGAATGGAAACAGGCCAGTGGCCAGCAGAATTTTCGTTTAAGGCTGGATATAGCCAGGGGTTATCCATCTGGTGCCTTTGCTTTGTAACGCTGTCAGCCTTTAAGGCTGTCCTAGGCAGTATTTCATATATGACCCTTAACCTGGCAATCGAGGCAATTTTTAGTTGAGTTCAGTGGATTTGAGAATGTTCGATATTTGCCAAAACCCAGCTGGTAAAAGCTGTAAGAACTAAAGAACATCCCTCCAGCTTTCATCTCCCATGTGAGATTTTGGTGAGACTAATTAATGATAAGGAAGGCTGAATTTTGAGTCAAATTTCTCTGCTTGACATTTCAAACATAACAGATATTCAAACAAATACTATCAGGGATTTATTTATGATGTTCCCTGGTTCCCCCAATGCGTGATATGTGACACCTTTACTAAGAGACACAGAAACTAGCCATCATTTTCAGTGGGGCCAGCCACAGGTCCTCTGTGTTATGGATCTGCTACGGTGTTCACATAAACCTTGCTAAGCCTGCTCCGTTGCAGTGGCAAGGAAAGAATTTCTTTTTTGTTAAAAAATGTTGATTTTCTAGCTTGGTAAATTAAAGCCATTCATCTGTATTAGCTGCCTATAACATAAATCAAAAGTATTATTTATATGTATTAACCTGGGGACTTTACCAGCCAGGGGAGAGCGCTTTGTAGAGATGGCATTTGTCCCTGTAGAAGCCCTCACGCCAGTTGAAACAGGCTGTGTTTAGCGCAGGTTAACAAGATCTCAGATTTTCCTAGTGCAAAGAGATTTGGGGAGGGATGCAGGGGGAAGTTTGCTGAAGCTACCTCTTTATGAATTTCTGAAGAGAGGCAAATCTGGTCTTTGAGAAATACAAGGTACACTATATGTTTCTTTGTGTTGCAAGACTTCAGTTAAGTTCCCAGGCACTTCTTTTATTTCCTTTTTTGTTGTTGCTGAGGTGTTTGCTGCAATTGCAGCCACTGGATAGATCTTCCTGCTCTGGCCTTCAGAGCAGGCAGCCTCTGTTTTGTTAGTGCTTCCAAATAATTGAAAAAGTGTTTGCAAATGTTTTTGAAAATAAGGTTTTGTAACTAACAAAGAAGAAAGCAGGTAGTTACATCACCAGGGTTAGTGTGTGTATTAATAAGGCTAGTGGTCACATATGTAAGACAAATGTTAATATATAGCAATTTTTTTTCTAGTTACCCATCATTGCCACAGATGGATTATTTTAAGTCCCAAGGTTATAAATTAGGTTTTAGTACACTTATCTGTGCATAAATAGATATGTAAAACATGAAAACAGCAAAACAAACCACATCAGAAAACAAAAACTGAAATTTCTGGCGCCCTAGGTTATGATTATTGGCACCATTAAGGCAGCGTGCACCCCAACCAGTTGCCTGGTGTGGCATTCTTCATGACACTCAGCAGATGTTCCTGAGATGAGCAAAGGTACTGAAAAGGGAAATCATGCTCACACTTATGTTTAGAATTTATTGACAGCTACTATTAGCATCCTTTTAGTTTTTCATGTGGCGTGGCCTGAGCTAGCTCAAGTCCCAAAGCACTGCAGCCGTGGATTAGCTCTGGGTCTACACTAAAAAGCTCTGCTTCTTAGCTGTGCTGTTTCTTGACCAGAGGATAGTGCCTTGTGGAAATACTAGCTTGGGCTGATGCTATTTCAGGGTCTCTGCACTTTTGCCTCATTATATACCGTGGGTAAGCTTGAAAAACTGTGAAAAATTTGGGAGCAGATGAAACAGATGTAGAAGTCAGTAACAAAGTACAGGAGCAGTCATGCTAACTGAGGCTCATGACAGCAAAATCCGCAAAGCTCAAATAATACTTTGTGGCACATCTTGGAAGAATGAAAAAAGAAAGCTCTTACAAATAGGCACAGGCATGTGATACCCTCTAGCAACTTGCAAAGATTCAATCCAGATAATTGACTTAACCTAAAGGTTACCAATATGCAGATTAAATTCTGTTTTTGTCATTTTTCAAGGCTTATGAGTTTAAAACCCAAGTTGGCCAGCATTACTTGGCATGTTTTAAATTCCTTGGCTGATTTAAGATCAGCCAGTACTAGCAAATGCTGTTTTCCTTTCTTGGATGTGTCCCCTTCAGGGAAGTCTCTCATTTTTCTGGCTTTTTTTGTTTGTTTGAGACAGAGGTCCACAGAAAGACTGTCTGAACAGTTAGCGAATATGTTTCAGTGTACAAGAGTCTCAAAGTAATCTGATGTACTTATCAGACTGGCATCAATGCCTGGCAGTGGCTTATGGCACATATGGCAGTTCATTTTACAGCTTCTAGATTCCTACTGTGGGCAAATTGAAGGTGAATTAATTTTATGACAACACGTAAAACAATCACATTATTTCACAATTTTGTTTGAAGATACAGAGTAGAAGAGTCAGTCACCTTCATAAAGAATCTTACAAACTGTCGCTTTTTATTTTTATAGCTATTCCTATATTGAAAGGCAATAAGGAAAGAAAACCCTGAAAACTGATTGTTATCTCTATTAGCAATAGAAGGTAATTGCCCATAGAGGTTATCATAAACCTGTGTTTGTATTCCGGACAGGAACATGCAGAAAAGAAAATAGAAGCCAACAAGAAAATGCCATACAACCCTTGAGACAGAAATTGGTTGAAAGACGTCTGGGAATAAACATTTCAATTTTTAGATGATCTGACCTATTTACTGTGCACTTCTACTATTATTTCAGTTGATTACTGCAATTATTCACTGAAAAACAGATTCATTAACTATGTTCCATAAATAAAATCATGCTAAGCTTATTTTCTAATCACTGATCATTGTTTTTAGACTTGCAGGGTGGAGATGAATACATTAAATACCAGTATGCTGTGTTTATCAGGCTATACTTATCACTTATCATTTAAGCTTGGTATCGTATTATAAAATTAAATCACCCTCTGTCACAAGCCTAGAAAATAACTAAAAATTGGAAATATGCAAAACAGTTCAGCAGGATGGGGACAACTGAATATTTTCTGGCTGGAGCTGGATAGCTGTTAAAATACTTAAGGCATAGGGCTGCACAAAGAGATTTTAATAGCAGGGTTGGGAAAGAGGCTGAAAGTTGGGCTCTCCCCGAACAGAGCTACCCCAAGCTCAACAGCTGAAAACAGCAGATCTGTGTCTTCTCTAACACTATTACTGGCAGTAGCCCAATTAGAAAAGCGTGAGATAGCTTGTTGCCTGTCTGTTAATACAAGCACTCACATGGAGCACAATTAATGCAAGTCTACACTTTCTGACTACGTCGGTTTTTTCACTTTGTTGTTGGAACCGATGGTGAGCAAAGCTAACGTCGTTCATTAAGAAATGGTGTGTATAAATAGTTTTTATGGGAAGGGAATTACCTGTCCTGAGCATGAAAGAATTAAAAATGCAGACAACCTAGAAGCTTTTGCACTTCTGGAGAATAGCATCCTTCTTATTTTTTCAAGTACTGAAAATATTAGCAAAATCATTCAACACTGTATTGAGGACAGCTGGGATGCCTTTATACTGTGACATTCTTAGGACTCATTTGAGCATAATTTGGGGTATTGCCGGCTACTTCAGAAAAAAATGGCATTGGAGTGGCAGGTTCCTGACACTCTTCTGCTTAATTTAGAAGAATATATAAAGTCCTGCCATTTCACATGAAAAATCAAGCTACCGGCACCAGTTCCAGCTGCAAACCTTCTACAGCTGACATCATGAGCTAAAAGCTGACTCCCTAGGCTCCTTTCATTGTGTCACAGTGGTGTTGGGTTGAGTTTTCCTTTCAGTCATGTTTCCTCTGTATTTTCAAACATCCTTTCTCCGATTCCAGCCCCAAAATACCCCACCTCTGCCTGGAGAGCATTAAAATTGCTGAGCAATGTTATACACACATGTAGGGAGGTGAGGAGGAAGGGAAAGGAAAAGGAGCAGAAATATGTGCTTAGCAGCCATAGAAAATTATCCTAAATGACAGACAGCAGTTAAGGTCTGTCTCAGAGAGGCTCAATACAAGCCAGATGAGTTCTCTATTTCCACAGAGCATCAGATGGAAGGAGCTGTTCCACACCAGCCCTGGTCCAAGTCTTCTCACTTGTAGGAGACAAATGAGTTGAGGTGGTACCAATGAAAGCTGCTTCACAGAATATTTTCCCCTGCATTATTGTCTTCACCATTTGGTAATTGACTGGCAGTTCTGTCAAAGCAAATGTACATGATGCTAGATTAGGCATGAACTGTAGTCTGCCTAGAGCCCGTTTGTACTATTCTCTTTCTTTACAAGGTTTCAATCCCAAATTACCCTTATAGAAGCCTTTCTATTTCCCCTGCTCAGTTAGTTCATTGTTCAGGGTTACATTTAGAAGCAGATGCCATGTTTTTGTGACAGTGCAGGTGAAAGGGACGTTGCTGTATTGATTGAAAGTCCATCTAAAGAAGCACCATAAACAGTGACGGGCATTTAATCAATTGTTTAGATCCAAAGAATATGTTCTGCTTACTGGAGAAAGTGGGAGAAAGTGGGAGAAAGCTCACCACAGCTTTTCCTTATTCCAGGATGAAATTACTCTGGTGATTAAGAGAAGCTGCTATTAAATTCTCTGCAGTTCACAGAATTAAAGCAAAGACAGGAATCGGTGAAGAAGGATTGAGTTCAGAGCACAGTTTATACAGATTGATTGTATATGATGGAGGAATACCTTAGTGTGATAAGGAGCAGCTTTGTACTTACTAAGAATTTAAGTGATTCTCACTTGCAACTTGCTATTTGTGTGTGTATACATGCACAGTACTGTAGGTAGGCATTCTAGATTAGTGTAGCCTTCACAAATGCATGTAGAAATGCTAAAAGTGCCAGTGAGACTCAGTGTGCCTGAAACATGTTAAAACCATAAGTAGATGCTTTCTTCATCTCATCAGCTTTGATATACAGCATCCAGAGGAAGTGACAGGAGGAATGTGATGACCCATTGTGGGAGGGCTTTCTCAGACTTTTTAATGATTGCATGCATATCTCAAGGGATACATTTTCACTTCATAAACCAAATAGTACTTATCCAGACCTCCAATGGGCTATAGTTCAGAGAAATAGCCACTACACAGAGATCGTAAACGCTACCAGTGGAATCACTCAGTCTGTAACAGAGATGATGGATTTTGAATTAATCAATATTCAAAATGCAAAGAAAATTAAAAATCCAGTCTAGAGATAAGAAATACTGCTGCTGCTGAGTTTTCAAAAAACTGGGAAATCACTTTTGCTTTCACTGTTAAAAATAAAACAGATTAACAAAGTTCTGTTCCGAGAGTAGGGAAAGCTGTCACCCCTTAATCTTCTCTTTAAAGTGATTAAATAAAATAACATGTCTCTAAGGTGTGTCTCCCAGTTGTGTTTCTCCTCTATAAACCCCCTTCACTGTTTTAACATCTTTTCTGAACATGTACAGCAATTCGGTAGTAATACCAGCATCAACTGGTATGCATTACATTGAAAGTAGACTGGGTAACTGATGGAAATGGTATGGACTCTAAAAATTTATAGAATCCACACAATGCATGCTTGAGAAATATGCAATATAAATTAGAGAAGATGCTCTCGTTTCGCTGATTTTTTCACTTGTAACATCCAACACAAACCCCTGTTGATAAATCCTTATTATGATGCTGCCACTGGTAAATTCTGCATATGATCCATATGATGAGGGCTGTGCTGCATATGTGATCTTTTCCTTTTGTATATGTCCATAGAATATACATAGAAACAGAAATTACAACACACACACAAACAAAGGCAGCAATGGGAAAGTGTCCTTCCTTAAGTCATCGTAGTACTGGAATAGTAAACAAAAACCTAAACTTGAGAAGTACATAAATGTTGTGAACTTTGTTAGGGGAAAAGGATCTCTGAAAAGTTGATATAATCTTACATTAGCTATAATTTAATTTGAATGCTGAATTGCTTGACTGGATTCTAACAAAGCCTTTATAAAATGTCAAATGCAGCTGATTCTCTGGAAGTACAAAGCAACACATTTATGTTTAACACACACTGAGACCATTTAAATAACTTATGAAGTGTACCTGTTAGTCATATTTTAAATTTATGTAAATCCTTTTAATTCTTTCCAGGTTTCTTTTTTTAAATCAGTGAAAGAATAAAATTTGGCATTTGAAGCAAACTATTATAATGAACAAGGCAGAAAAGTTAGCTATTCAAATCTAATGATATTTTTATCCTTCATTTTTTCCTTTTCAATTTCATGGAAACATAAAATTTCATAATAAGTGACCTTACTGATGTAGTTTTCTCTATCGGAGGGTAGATAAAATTCATAGATAATTTGCAAAGTAATTACTGACCTCTTGGGTTGCCTGTCAAAAGAAAGAAACTCTTTGTTTTTGCTTGCAGTTTCTTAGTATTTCTTATTCTTTATTAAATTCACACAGGCAAAAAAGCATACAGGGCAATCGACTGAGATACCACTAGGAGATATTTACTTTGCTAGCTTAAATAGCCTGCCAGCTTTCCACCCCATTTAGTAAATACCTGTACAACAATCTACTCCTACCCAGAGAAAAATGGGAAGAACATAGAGTGAGAGCTAACAGCAGTAGATAAGAGCAGAAACTTATTTCAGCAGGTATGACTCAGAAATTTTAGTTAAGTGTATGTCATTTTTGTAGTCATTTTTCAGATAAATTAGAACATAATGCTTAAAAGTTTTGTGAAATTTACTGCTATTCACCCTAGAGCAGCTCTGCAAGAATGAGTCAGACTCTACTTCTTCTTATGTACTAAACACAATTATTTCCTGAAGGTACATTGATTTGCCCTAGGCTGAAAGGCTTTATGAAGAAAAGCTGGTGGAGTGGACATGATTGCGAGTTAGCAGCAGAAGGAAATAATCTAACTTGTTTTTCAGATTGCTGATTTTTCAGTATACTGCAAGAAAGTTGTATGTACATATTTTCATATGTGAAATTGCAGAGAGAAACAAACATGGAATGTATTTATGTGGTGGTATTTTTCTCCACAGAACAGAATTTTTAAATAGTTATGAGGTATAAACCAAGGAGGATGACACTTCTAGAAAAGAATTTAGGTAAACCAAATCCAATGTAGATATTAGCAGATAAGGATGAATCCAACAAGAATCTACTTAGAAAATTAATAATTTGACAGATAGTGAAAAGTTCTAGAAAGCAAGACATACTCTCTAATATACACTGGTCATGTCACAAAAGAGGATTTCTTTCAGGCTAAAATGCTAAATACATCAGCAGCTAAACTCTGAACTGCAGTATCACCTCATCAGCTAAATTGCGTCCACTACATATAGATAAATTTCATAAATATTTGAATTTGAATAATGACGATCACATTCAAAATTTGTAAACCAATGAAAGGAGACCTGCCTCAGAGCCTAGTCCCTTTGGAGTTTATGATACTAACTCCAACAGATACAGAATTATCCACCCTTTTAGGAAAATAGAGCATGACTTATGGCAAGGCTTCCTTCTCAGAAAATAGTAAGCTGGATAATTTTTTTATCTGTGGGATATTTTAATTCAATCCACAAATCTCATGTATCAGTTTTTTTCCCCTGCTCCTGAATGTCTATACCTTCCCTTGTCCTTTTAAAATTTTTACCTCCTTTCCCTCTATTTTTTTAATCTCTCTAACCCACTCTGTTTCTGCATATTAATCATTCATTTAACCTTCAGATAACTGCATGAATTAACCACAAAGAGCCCCAAGATGACTAATGCCTAGGATGGACTACATCATGGTATAAAACTTGTGGATTAATTGGCAATTTATGCATCATTCTTCCCAAGTCATGTTTTCTTCTCCCCTGGCATTCTTTTCTAACCTGTGGTATTGTGATATTTCCTACATATTTTTCAGAGAAAACTCTGTTTATTTTCTTTCTCCTGCCCAATTTTCTTTCTCTTCCCATCCTTAGCATGCATATCAGTAATTCATATTTTATTATATGTATGGTGACTTTTCCTGGCCTGGGAGTTTTTAGGTAGATCAGAGACATTTCTTATTCATAAAATGGAGGAATGCAGAATAACCAGGCATCTCAGATCGGTAGAAACCTTTAAAGCTTCTGCTGGTATCTATGCCTTAAGTATTCTTTAGTAACCTTTGCAAGTGCTTATATTGTAGGATACAAGGCTGCAAAGAGAATAGAGATTGAGTGGGAAAATAATTCTTCTGGAAAAAAAAATCCTGTTGAAAACTATGTTTGATCTGGATGTTAGAACCATCAGCATTGAAGAGATGCAACAGAACTCAGCGACATTGAGCATAAGATTCACCCAAATCAGCAGAACACCTTTGTCTTTGCAGTTTTGTGCTTTCTGGAATAGGCAGTTGATCTACACTGCAGACACTTGACAGTGAAGAAGCTGAACGTGCATTTAGATATGGGATACTGTGGTGAATAGCGAGGGGTATCACAAATGGAAGAGAGAAAAATCAGTAAATACGATCTGTTGATGAACTTAGTAGACAGTGAATGTGCTGTTATGTGTAAAATTCCCATGCCAGGTGCAACTATTTTCCAAGTTTCTAGTCAGACATCAGGAACTAGTACAGTTAATTTAAAAATATTGACAAGAGGTGGTAAGCCACCTTATTCTGATCTAGAAGAAATGTAGCTTTGATAATTTTAAGAACTTTGTTCATGGTAGGAAATGAATACAACAGGTTTAACTAAAGCACTTAATCCTTATATGAAATCTGATTGTATGAGATACAGCACACGTAACGTATTTCCCAACCTCCAGTCCTGGCTGGAGCTGTGAAAAATTTCTCTAAATCGCCATACTGATGTATGGACCATAACTGTTCTGAGCAACTATGATTAGAAAAACACTAACATAAGATCTCTTACATGGACTGTACAATCTGAATTGTTCCTTTTAAAATCTATTGTTAAAGAAAGACTTTAGGTACTTAAAAAAGGATAAAAGCAAGTAAAATTCTCTCCCCTCCAGCGCACACATTTTTGTTCTCCTCAGAAAACTGAAATAGTTTACAAATTCTCTACATACACTTAGTTCCTTCTGCCTTTCCAAAATACTTCTCCTGCATTTCTGCAAAATAAAACCTTGTAGAGGTTGCTGAGGTCTTGCACCTGTTTTTAAGCATTCAAGGAGCAGCAATAACAGAATGCATCTTTTCCTTGGGGACAGCTTGAACAGCGGATGACAAGCAGTATTATCAGCTGCTACAGCCAACCAGTCTATTGTGCTAGTATCTGTTGCTACATTTTGCTTGTGTCCAAGGCATTCTTCATCCTTCCAACGTCATCCCAAAGGAAGCTTAAAGAAAAAAATGGGAGCATCTTTCCATCATGTAAATAAATATGAGTCATTGTCGTGATTCATCTGGTTGGACTCAAATTACGAGAATTCAGCCTGCTGATTCTTCTGAATGAGTTTCACACCAATCTGACAAGGTATTTCAAATTTCATTAGAAGATAAAAATGAAAGCTTGATATTGACACAAGAAATAATTTACTTAGGACAGGGTTCTCTTAACGTCTGGAGGAGATTAAATGTGGACTTGATTTTTAAAGCTGAATATACAACAGCTCAGGAGTCTACAAAAATTAGTCATTGTCATCTCAAATGGTAAGTCTTAGAAACTGCAAACAAGTTGGTGACAGGGTGGAACATTTTTCTGACGCAAGTTCAACAAACCACCTATTTGTTCCATCTTCCTGCAGCTAGAGTATCTGACACAAACTTTTCGTTAACAACCTTTTGTATTAACCATATAGAAACAGTGTAACTGATATGAGAATATCACTCATAATTATATGCTTTTCATCCTTTAAAATAATGCAGAAAGTCTGTTATAATCTGTTCTCCTTCACTAACACAATAGATTCATTGGCTGTAACAGTCAATTACTTTTTTTTTCAGCCATCATTCAAGATGTCCCCTGTGATGTGCTGCACTCTGTTATTTCTACTTCCTTCACACATGTCTCTGAAATTCATAAAAGTGAAAGAGCTCAGAAACATATAAAAATTCTTATTATCTTGAAGAGAAAGTAAGACATGTAAGACAGATATTTCACACTGACCATCCATTTACCAGTCTAGCCAGTAAGTCTTTCCATGGAACAAGGCACTATTTAATACCAATAAGAGAACTTGTTCCTAAAGTGGCTTCATTCTCCATATTAAGTATGAGGACATCTAATAAACATGGACACTCAAACTGAATTCTCTTTAAAGCTTCTAAAGAGGACACTTTGGTCAAAACTTCCTGAATGTAAACATTGCAATGGAAAAAGATTGGATCAGATCTTAATTATGTTTTTTGTTGGGGTTTATTTTTCAGTTTGGTAATTTTATTTTTTTTTAAGCAGAAGACCTATTTAAAAAGTTTTAGAAAGCCAAAGAATGATTCCTTCTATCTATACCTAAGTCCATTCATTAGCTCTTGAGGCAAACAGAATCACAGACACACTCATGTGAGAGAAAAGACAATTTTGCCCTTTTGGCAATATGCTGTTGGGAGTGAAAAAAAGCAAAGAAAAACCACTGTAATTCATGTACTCCATTTTAGGTACTTTATTCTATTTCTTTTATGTTTAAAGCCAGCATATATCATTTTTTTCTGACCAAAGTTTAAATCGCACGGGACGTGCTAGTTTTTTGAGACAGAGACTATACATAAATAAAACCTCATGGTACCGCAGTGTCATTTTCTTCTTTCCTTCTCTACTCTGTTACCTTATTGACTGTTATAGTAATCCATAACTATATGTACCACTGTTTTAATAATGCAAAAGATTTACTTTGTAGCTAAGCCATTAATATACATCATCAGTTCGTTTTCAAGAACGTGACTAATGCATCAACAATAATGGGTTTGATAACCTTGTCATTCACAGTGAGCCAATATTCAAAGAAACTTGACTTGCCAGAGACTCACCTTTACTGTAATGATTAAGGGCTTTCAAAATCCTGAGTGGCTGTCAGTATATAGAAATTACTGCTGCATAAGATCAGAGGGAAAAAAAAATCCAGGCATGTTTTTCTTAAACAGCTGGATGTCTCCATGATCAACCCTAATGCCACACTGTCAAAGTACAGGTAAACAAATATGCTTCAAGGTATAAATTAGTGAACAGAGAACCATGAAGGAATTCCTTACTCACAGACCGCATTAACTATTTAGCTAGTCTCTTCTGAAGTGATATGTGTCTGTGTGCCCTTCTTTGTAACACCACGTGTTGGACAACCCCAGGGCACATGATACAGAACATGGCAGAACACGGGTAGGATGCAATACTTCTCATTCTTAGAGAAACATGGTATTTCCTATGGGTCTTTTTTTTTTCAACAGTTGAAACTCTTATTTGTTCTCTGCTAACTTCACAATGATGCTCTGACATGATCTACGCAATAAGGAAAGCTGGTGCAGAAGCAGGACCAGAGTATTGTTATTTCCTGTAGAAGCTAGGAACTGCGAGCAAAGATTAGACCCTACTGAATTCCCATCCACCTGCAAATCGAGAGACCAACTCTGCATTAGATGTGTTACTGATGCTGAGATATGAGAGAGACATAAAAACAAGTATGGGTGGCAGTGACTGTACTTTTAGAGATACAATCTAGAAAAGACTGCTCCTAACACAGGTGAGAAACATGAGCTTTTGTAGAATGCCATTTTCTGTCTTCATATGATAAGGTTTCACATGCTGTCAGGAATACAAATGGGTAAAAAGTATTTTGGTTCTGTAACCAAACAGAGAAAATTGGTGGGGAGCAGATGAAAAAGGCAACTTGTTCAAAAAGAAGGTTAAGTTTTGATGAGATAGAAAAGCTGTAAAAAACCCTCTTATTGAGTTAGAACCCTCTCTCTTTTCTTTTTTTAACTTAAGTAGTTATTTCACTTTAAATAATCTTAATTTAACTTAAAATAGGCACTTTCAAAAGAAAAAAGTCACTTTCAAATGGGAAATGGAAAGAAGACATTGTATATTTTATGTAAAGACATCTGCCCAAGGAGAATTCCCTGCAACGTTTAAGAACAGGCACGGTATTAACAGATGACTGGTATGCTCCATTTCCTTCCTGGGCTACATACAGCCTTTTTCTCCTCACATGACAAGAAGTGATAAAATTAATCTCTTTATGTTCCCACAAATCAATCTTCAGTAGTGGAAACAGAATTAAACACATCAGCTCCACGAAATTTGTGGTGTTTTGCCCTGTGACTTGACTATCCTGCAGTGATGCCATCGTGATAGACACTATCTCATGAGGCACAAAGACAGATTTCCTTATGGGAATATACTGTTTCATTTGTTGGAGGGGAAGGCATTACTTAAAGGCACAGTAAGCAAAGGGATTTTCCCACACTGTAAGTGGTCAGGAGAGAGAAAGGAAGGAGACACAAGTTTTTTTGCGGTTTGTAACAATAATGACTTTCTAGAAGCCAATGTGCCGATACCAAGGATGACTATTTACGAAACCTAGCACTATAACCCATGGTTTTGAAAATATGAACTGCAATCTACCTCTCTGTACTCTCTAGAAATTGAAGGCAGTGGGAAATCTCAGCAACTGATGTGAAATAAATATCTTCTAGGGGATTGGAAGATATAGAAGAAAAGTGATGAAGTTACTTAAAATTTAAAATGTACGCATTTTACTATAAATGTATCTTTTAAAGATCACAGGTGAAGATAATCTTGTTCAAGGAGGCAACTTGCTCTGAGCTGAGAGCTTAAAAAGAACAGCTTTGTTTTCTGCCTTATGCACCATCTCACCGCTTTAAGCAATACAAAGTCTTAGATGGGCTTATAGTATGTTAAAAGGAAAAAGGCAGCATGAAAACTTTCCCCTAGCAACAGAGACAGAACATTTAAAAGCTGTCACACCTGAAAACAGTGTGACAAAAACACTGGGTGGTGAATCTGAAGTTATTACATAAAACTTTGCTTTATCTCCAGACGTAACCAATGCACGAGCAGAAGGCAGCTGCTGAACTACGTACTGCTATGTCTTCATTCCACCACCCCACTGCAGCAATGCGATAGCTGCTCATGCTTGAAAAGTCCTACGATATAGTACTAAGCATGTGTATCAGTGTAACCAGGACAACACTATGGTTGCTAGGGGAATTAAAAGAAAACAAAGAACCGAACACCAAACTTAGAGTCCACTGAAAAGTTCTGCTGCTAAATTAGAAACAAAAAAGGATGATGGGCCATGTTGTACATATTTTCCAATTCATCGTTATCTATCCTTCAGTGTTATTCACAGGACAAAGCAAAAATCAACAAAGCAAAAACCCCTGCCAGCCAGCCTCAATATTCAATGTTTGATACGTGTCTTAGAAGTACATGTATCACATAATTCATCATCCCATCTTTTTTTCAAATAGCATTGTTCTTTAATGCTAACCCCCCTAACTTCACAACACAGTTTTGAGTGATTTAAGTCTTATACTAAGTAAAATGAGAGTATGAGAACACCACAGGACATACTGCTTTGAGAGATCCTGCTCTCCCTTGGGTCCACCTCTGTTAGTGTTTTCAGTCAGATCGGATGGGCTCTTTGGAAGCAAATCTCCCTGTTGTCTCCACTGACCATGCTTCAGTTCACATTATGGAGTGGTCTCTGAGTCCTTTCAGATTAATTTGGATGGGAAGATGCACACCAATAGCATACCTAACACCCTCAAGATACCAGCAGGAGTTCAGTCCATGGGACCAAATAAAAGCAAAGGTTAAATAGATTCTCCTGACATGCATCCAGTGTGGATGGTATGTCCTCGGCAGCAACTGCTTTGCTCTGCAGAACTTTCCTCTTGGTGTCCTCTACTTGCTGATGTAGCTAAACTCTAGACAACTTTGACACATCAGTAGTATTTCAGATAGCATGCTCTTTAATGTTACATGTGTTATGCTGCTCTTACTTAACCACATGTGATATCCTGTAAGCAGCTAGGAGAAAATATTTTGCCAGAAGGAGTAACTCTATTAAAACCAGAACTATCAGATAGTTGTAAAATATGTTGTTGTAAAATCCAGCATCAGCCAGCTTACAAAAAAAATTACTGAAAACTATCTATATCACCTCTGCCCTCTGTGGCCTATGATAAAGGAGTTGATGGTTAACTCCATCCAAATTACAGACTGACTGGAGGGAAGCATATTATAATTAGTCCTAAACTAAAGATAGGATGCCTAAAAAGCAGGACAACTAGTTAACTAGGAAACACAAGTTATATTCTGAAAACAATACAACAAAATCACCATAAATCGAGTGAGAGTTCTTATTTAGAAATAAAGCTAGAATCACAGAATATCTCAAGTTGGAAGGGACCCATAAGGATCATCTAGTCCAACTCCCTGCTCCTTGCAGGACTACCTAAAACTAAGATATATGGCTAAGAACATCATCCAGACATTCCTTGAACTCTGAAAGGCTTGGTGCCATGACTACTTCCCTGGGGAGCCTGTTCCAGTGGCTGACCACCCTTTCAGTGAAGAACCTTTTCCTAATGTCCAATCTGAACTTCTCCTGATACATCTTCATTCCATCTCCTTGTGTCCTATCGCTGGTCACCAGAGAGAGGAGATCAGCACCTCCTCCTTGGCTGCCCACCTTGAGGAAGTCGTAGACTGCGATGAGGTCACCCCTCAGCCTTCTCTTCTCCAAGCTGAACAAACCAAGTGACCTCAGTCGCTCCTCCTAAGTCTTGCCCTTGAGACCTTTCACCATCTTGGTCACCGCGCTCGGACACACTCTAATAGTCCGATGTCCTTCTTCTATTGAGGTGCACAAAACTGCACAGTACTCAAGATGGGGCCACACCAGTACAGTGTAGGGTGGGACAATCACCTCCCTCTACCAGCTAGCTACGCTGGGCTTGATGCACCCCAGGACATGTTTGGCCCTTTTGGCTGCCAGGGCACACTGTTGACTCAGTTCAACTTGCCATCAACCCAACCCCCAGATCTCTTTCCGTGGGGCTGGTCTCCAGCCTCTCATCCCCCAATTCGTATGTATAGCCAGGATTGTCCTGTCCCAGGTGGAGAATCCAGCACTTGCTCTAGTTAAATTTCATGCAGTTGGTGATTGTCCAGCTCTCTAGTCTATCCAGATCTCTCTGTAAGGCGTCTCTACCCTCGAGGGAGTCCACAGCTCCTCCTAGTATAGTATCATTAGCAAACTTACTTGATGTACATTTGATTCCTGTATCCAGATCCTTTATAAAAACATTGAAGAGAACTGGCCCTAAAATCAAGACCTGGGGAACCCCACCGGTGGCTGGCCGCCAGCCTGATGTAACTCCATTTACTAAAACTCTTTGAGCCTGACCCATCAGGCAGTTGCTCACCCCACGTATTACAGACTTGTTTAGCTGTATTTCTGGACATTTTATCCAGAAGGATACTGTGAGAGACAGTATCAAAAGCTTTGCTAAAATCCAAACCCACCACATCTATTGGCTTCCCGTGGTCAGCTAGATGGATGACCTTGTCATAACAGGAAATTAAGTTGGTTAAGCAGGACTTTCCCCTTGTGAACCTGTGCTGGCTATGACCAAAGTCTGCATAGTCTCTCAAGTGTTTTTCGACAACTCCCAGAATAATTGTCTCCATAATTTTATCAGGCTCTGAAGTAAGACTGACAAGCCTGTAATTACCAGGATCTTCCTTCTTACCCTTCTTGAAAATCTGGACAACATTTGCCAGCTTCCAGTCAACTGGGACCTCTCCAGACTCCCAAGACAGTTGGCAAATAATGGAGAGAGGTCCCACAATGCAGCTGTGTGACAGTAACTATCTGCACCCTAGTAGTAAAAATATTACAAAGGTGTAGCATTGCTTGAGCTTTAGTGTGATAGAGACTGTCCCCAAATGAAAAACCCATGATTTTTCACAAGCAACCAAAACAAGATGAAGAAATCAAAGCACAAAGACAATGAGGCACCAAGATAAATATATATTCTTCATTCTTTCTTGTAGAGATGCTATGCAATAGAATTATGACATTTTACCCTTTGTAATCTCACTTCAAATATATATAATTAAACTTTAACCCCATGGACTTTTATCTCAGAATGTCCTCTATTCTTTTTAATTCCACAAATGATCCCAAGACATAAACCAAAGAGAAGTTTGATTTTTTTTTTTTTTTGAGAAACTGAAAGTTCAAAATGAAAATGGCTACTTCCTATGTGGGTTTCTGTTTCAACAGAAAATATTTTCTATTATATGTTTTACAGATTTTTTTTTTTTTTTGATTGGCTCCTGTTGTAATGTGGATTTTTCATTAAATCTTAAGTTATTTGCTCAGAGGGGAATGGAAATCTGGCTGCTGTCCAGTGATGGAGAAATAATATTCAGGCAATCAAATACCACAGAGATGCGTCTGGTCTAAGAATAAAACAGAGAGACTGGGGAAAAAAGTATCAGTCTCCTCACAAGACAGGGACCTAAGTGGAGGAAGTCCTAGCCTAAACAGGTGTGCATGACAGAGGTTATCACCACAGGTGGGCGGATCTCTTACAGAGCAATTCAGTTCAAAACTCCAGATTTTTTTAACAGTGGGGGGTGTGAGTGTGTACACATAAAAAAAGAAATCTCAAAAGCAAAGCCTAAGAACCATTTTAGTTTTCTAGTTAGCTAATGGGAGCACTTCAGGCCATTTGGAAAGGAAATTCAAATGAAATGATTCTCTGTCTCTGTTAATGGTGTGGGACCTCGTATGTCAGCTACAATCAGTTTGAAAAGCTCTCTTAACTTCATGGGGGCTTTGCTGAGCAGCTGTCTAGGAAAACATATTTTTCTGCCTCCATTCTTGGACAAGTACACTTAGAGGTTTAGGAAAGGGGCAAGGGATGTCTGTCAAAGTACTTGCTCTCAGAGATCCTATTTAGACTTTTACATCTTTTATGATGGGATGCTCTTCAGTGCAGTGTGCAAGACATGGAAGGTGTCCTGCATAGGTAAGGTCAGTAAAAAAATTTTAAAATACATTCAAAACTGAGTGCTCCATGAAAATTATCCCTGGGAAGTAACTTGTAATCAGCAGTAAAAATGCAGTATCGGAGCACAGCGTAAAGGCACTCTCGCTCCCAGCAACTTCGAAGATTTGTATTATGGGAAATACAACTTACCTTTTACTGCAAGAGTCTTATGGGTGAAAAAAAGCAGCATTACACCCTTTCACCCTACAGTTTGTTTGGAAAAAGGACTGGTGGGACAAAAATGTTGACTTATTTCATAGACATTGTAACATAGGGTTTTTTTGCCTTGCAGCTGAACTGAATGCATGCTCACAAATCGCTCTGCTTTGGAACTGGCCAGCAATAAGAGATGATAATCGAAGTGACTGTGGCTGTCTCCTTCTCCTGGGTTCAACCATGTGTTTCACTTGCTTACAGGATGGAATCTGTTTCCATTTCATGTAAGGCCAGTGAACCTTCTTCATTTATGCAAAAGTGGAGCTGTCTGTGGATCTCATCATGATGTGGGAAAGAGGAGCCAAAGAGAGCCAGTGGTGCTGCCTTGCCTGATATTTCATGGAAGGAACATCCAATTGTGGGTTTAAGGGATGAAATATGGGGAAGATGTCAAAGGTGACTTTACGATTGCTTCCTCTGAAAGGAATCCACACAATGGTCAAGTCTAAACCAGAGTTAATGGTCTCCAATCTTCCCTAGTCCAGCCCTTTCCAACCTTGGGATGCCAATAGCCTGTGGAGATGCTGAGAAGCTCCTAGTAAGAGCATCACAAGATTTTATTTTTCAGTCAGGTTCAGGAATTTTGTCTCTGTTCACTTTGACTTGAGGGTGATGCCATAAAATGTGAACTATTCTATTTTAAAAATACCTCACATAAGTAATGTAGAGTTCTTTTTTTTATTGTTCAAGAGTAATGACTTGTCAGCTTCCTCCCCACTCTTTCCTTTACAGAACGAGATACATACATCATCTTTCAAAAGAAGCAGTGCTGCTGTGACATTTAGAAAATGTTGTTCTAGTGTATGTGTATATATTTTTAAAGGGACTACAATTTATGAAGTAAGATTGTTTAAGCAATATGAACAAAGCTCATTTCTTTATGCATGCTTTATACAGCAACCGTGATGTGTCTAAAGGTTATACTTCATTTCACTCTAATGGGTAAAACACAGAAAGGATAGTCTGTTTTTACCACTGGCACTGGCTGGAGTTACTTTTCCCAGTCGCACAGAGGAGCACTGTACCTCAGGGCCGGAATGTTGCCTTAAAATCTTGGCATAGACCTATGGGATGGAGAACAGGCTCATAGCAGGGTGAGTGCATGGGGAGAGTATTTGGAAACTCGAAGGCGAGGACTGCGAACTTCTCACATACTGTGGGACAAACTGTAGATGACTCGTTATACACCAGTATGCAAGGCAGGGGGATAATAAGGGACAGCAGGGGCCAGAGGAACAAACTGGAAAGAGCCATTTTTGAGCAATGACTCTGATCGCCCCCGAGCCACCCACCAGGGACAACGGGGACAGGTGCAAGCCAGAGGAGCAGTGTCTTTGGAAGGAGCAGATGACTTTAAGAGATAATTAACTTTCCTCCAGCTCAGGGATTAGGAAGAAATTCCTCTGCACTTGCCAGGCTGATGCATTGTAGGCTTGAATTTTGAACCAATTCTCTGTGCAGCAAAGGACATTACATTTCAGGCAGTTGCCTTGCATCATGTGCTTAAATTCCTCTGCTAAATTCAGAACTGTAGGGCTGGAAATTGCTCTCCTCCCACACAGGGTCCAGAGCAGAGCAGTGCCTGACACACAATTTTCTTCTCTTTGTACCTGCAGAACAAAGCTGCTTAAAAAAGTAAAATGACAGGCCCCCCCCCCGCCCCGCTCTATACACATATTCCACCATTAAATGATGCAAATAAACCTATCTGTTTACATTGCAAATATAGCTGAACTGGTAGGGCAATAGGGAATTAATTGAAGAACTTACTCGACAATGAAGACCCTTATGAAAAGGAACTCAACCATTAAATTACTTGCATAAGAGAACGGTAATGGTGATTGGAGCCCTACTGAAAATAAAGGCCAAATGAGATGGAATGAATAATTCCCAGGATTTACGTACAGCACCTTATACTCCAGATTTTCTTGCATAACTAAACCAACTTAGAGGGAAAAAGAATTACAAAAGGGAATATGTGTTAAAAGAAAAAAAAAGAGAGAAAAAGATATAAATGTCTCCGAGGAAGATAAAAGTAGGAATGACAGCAGCAAACCAAACAGCATTTCTCATGGCTATTGCTACTTAAATACCTGACAGCTCAAATATATCACACCCTATCTCTGAACCTAAAATTTTCCCTCTCCTCCATACAGAAAAATGTTACTATCTGCCATTTCATGGGGGAAGAAACTGAGGCAAAGGAGGAAAGCTAAATTGTCCAGTGTTGCCCACTTCTTTGGACGTGAGACCATAAGAAAGTACAGGCATCTTGACTGTCTGGAAAAAATCCTTAGATCATACTACTCTGCTTTGTGAGTGGAGAGGAGCAAGTAAAGAAGGGGCAAAATCCTGCTGCATTGACATACTCTTGTCTAGGAAGGGCTGTGGGACCGATGTGGTTGTGTGGTTCAGGGCTGCTTATAGGACACAGAGAGGCTGTGCTTCCACTGTGCTGCTTTTTTGCAGGGTACCACAGTCTCTTCCTGGCTTGAAGGAGGGATGACTGCATGTAAATATGGTCAGAATAGCCAAACATACTGGCAAAGAAAGGCGAAAAGCCCTACTGAAGCCACAAAAAGAAGAGGTTTGCAGATTGCAGCTCTTCCCCCATGTTTCTCAGCGTTCACAATACAAAACCCTGGAAATAGGGCAAGACTTGGAAAGGAACTTTGTCTACACTGAATCTGACAAAATAAGATGACTGGGGACAAAGACAAAAGAAAACCAGGTTTTGTCCTTCATTTTTTAACATCAGAAAAAATACAGTACTTAGTAAGATACTCAGAAAGTCAGGGTTTGCCTGGGGCTTTCGTTAAAACGTTGCTTGAGGGAAGGATGAACAAGATGAATAATTAACACGTCTGCATGTTGCTTTGGCTTGAGAGCAATGCTCCACATAATAGGTATTTGACAGCATAAATTCAGTCAGATATTCAGAATGCAAGTATTGCCACTTGTCTGAAACAGGCTTATTTGCTGGAGCTGGTTTAACTTGGTAGGAGATTTGTTTGCAGATGGATTAACTAGAAAAAAGTGTGAGGGGGCTCAGTTGGTACTCCATGTGCTGGTGATTTATTACCCGTGACTACACACACACATACACAGACCTACATATCTTTCTGAATAATGCTATAGGAAGAGATGTCAAAAAACCAACTCTTTGTACAGTATCTGGAGCTACTTTTTAACCATGCTTATGCTCAAGGTTCTTCTGTGCCAGACCTTTCTGATATACATGCCTACTGCCTGATATTTCTTGTCAAGACAAAGCCTCTCACGGGACATGGTTTGTCTTGAACTCGCACTTGTCTGAGTACTGAAAAGCTGAGACACTGCTGAGAAATGAAATCAAAAAGGAGGATCTGGATCTCTAGTCACTAAATAGGTCTGAGAAAATAAAAGCTGTCAGGCTGAACTAAACTAACCTATGCCTTTTCCCTGAAGGTGTCCACTGGTATATGCTACGTTGGAAATGACAGACATTAACCATCCAGCAGCAGTTTAGGGACTTGGGACAAAGATTGTACCTCATGTTCAGCAGTACCATGGTGATCCTATCCATTCTGAATTTGATTAATCCCTTTTAAAACTCATTTACTTTATTGGTCTCTCAAATATCCTGTGGCAATTACTTCCACAGATTTCTCTTTACACACTGTGAAAACACTGTGAAAACACAATTCTTTTTTGGAACCTTGCTGCCTAGTGAGTCATAAGCTCTTCACTGGTTCTTGTTTTATGAATTCTGCAAGTTTCTCATTTTATAGACCTCTGTCACTGTAAATTTGACTCCCAGTCATCTCTTCTTTTCCAATCTAAAGAGCTAATATTGCTTAGTTTGTCCTCGTAGTGGAAGCTGCCACATTCCTCTGATCGTGCCTGTTGCGTACACGTTATCCTCTGTAGCTCCAGGGCACTTCCCATCAGTAAAGCAGAACTGCACACATGCCACTTGAGATGTGGGAGCACCACACAGGTAGTGTATAACATCATAACGATACTTTTCTCTTTTGCTATTATTTCTAACAAGTCCCCAAATCTGATTTGTCTTTTGATCACTGACCAGATGCCAGTGCCCTGAGGGCACCACCAGCCCTGACTGTCCCTGCCCAACCCCTCCAGGGCTCCCTGCATGCCACCCACAGCCCAGAACCCCATTTCAGCCCCCCAGGTCTCCCCCCGAGCCTTCCCATGGGGTGCAGCCATCTCTCACTGCTCTCTGAGAGCTGATTCTTTTGGAGACTATCTACAATTACTCCAAGAGCTCTTTCCTAAAGTGGTAGTAGCTAATTTAGTGACCATGGTTGCACTTAGAGTTATTTCCCCTATCCTCTATGGGTTATTCTGCATGGATCTTAAATTATTTGCTAAGTTTTAAATTGTCAGACTTGAATTTACCCAAGCCTTTTTGGTAAAATCATAAACATTTGACTTTTTTTAGCAACCCAAGTCATCACAACTTCACCATTTCTCTTGCAGTTCCTCAGTCAGTTATAAAGGTAGACCAAAGAATTTTGTACCAGCCACCAGCTCTGACATTTCCTTGGTTTCTCCCTTTCCTGAATCTTGTCTTGTTTTCTCCTCAAGGGACCCACTATTTTCCTTCCACAGCTGAAGACTGGAAAGGCCAGCCATTCACACCTTATTTCTTCTGCCCTCTGTGATCCAAGGAGTCTCATTGCTGGGAAGAAAGTGAGATTGAAATCTCACATCCCAGCAAAGAAAAAGGTAGCATTTTTGTGCTCATGAGGAACATGAGTCACTGGAATATGTTGGTTTGCTTTTTAGCAGTATCTTTATTCTCTCTACAGTTTAACTTAAGTAATACATTAGATAAAATATGCAGTTGAACATTGCCCATAATCCCAATTTAGATGTGCATTACACTATTTAAGTAGCTGACAGAATTTGACAATGCCAACAAAATATCCTTGAAGGAATGAAATAGGTTTCAGCACTTATGTAATCAGTAGTAATGTGAAAAACATTATTTGTGTCTGATATTTTTGTGGATATGGCCTTTTTCAAGTTTCATTGCAGTTGTGTGAAGATTATAGCAATTCACATTCCCTGATCTTTGACATGTTTTCCAATACTTCCACAGCAATTTTAGCAAAATTTTGTTTCAGATATTTCCTCTGCCATGTATACTCCTTTCTGAAAGAAAGGAACTAAGCAGGTATGTCAGCTGTCCTGTGGAGCATGAAAAGATTGTTAATATTAAGAAAAAGTATTAAAATTAAAACTGACTGATTGATTAAATTAATTAAATATGACTGAGCAGTACTTAATAAAATCTTAGTACTATAACAACTCCATCTTTAACTTTGAAAACATTCCCCTCCCTCCAGCATTTAAAAGCTATTACTTGAAGTTACTCCTGACCTTTGCATGTGTAGGACATGTAGAAACCAACTCTCTCCAGCTGACTAAGAATGGACAATAATATCACATACAAAGTCCATTGGAAATTAAAGCCTTTTATAGCACACAAGACAGGAAATTGGGTCTATAAATTCAAGAGGCAGATGACGTCCTTTGATTGCTTGTATAAAGGAGAAATTATTCTAAATAATGCACCATCTTCTATTTAAAGAAACTGAGTTGTATCCAAGAGGAATCGTTACTCCTTTTATATGCATATACATATATATGTACACACACACATATAGATAAGTGACCAAAAGTAGCTTGAAAAGGTTTTCCCAAAGGGTTTCCAGAGTTAAGTTTGTATTCTTGCACCACCACTCCACCTCTGAAACGTAGCATGGAGCACAGAAACACTGAATGCAGGAGTGATTCAAGAACCGAAAGATACAAAGCATGGAAAAAAAAATCTTTCTGTCATACAAGCAGTTATTTTTTAGAGCAGAAGATCTAGGAAAGTCTAAGATGAAAAGAAGGTCTCTTCTCTGGTTTAGCACCAAAAGATTAGGGTAGATGAGCAAAACAAGGATCTTGCCTAACAGGTATGGAACCCAGCAATGTCATCGGACCATTTCTTGAAATATCAAAGGTAAAAGCAAAACCAAAGGTAACAATATTAGAATAAGGAGGAAGGCCAAACTATGTTGAAAAGCAGACAAACAGGAAAGCTTGAGTGAAAGTAGTGTTATAATGGAGAAAAGAGGGGGGGAAAGAACAGTTTTCAGGTGGAAGTTTAGTTTACAGATTACTAGCAATAAGGCTAGACTGGATCTTTGAGTGATACATTTCCTTGTGTATAGGCTGCCTTACAGCAGTGCAGTGTAAAATTAAGGGGGAAAAGGGAGATTAGTGGTCATTTTGTTACTGGCTCTTCCTCTCCAGTGTTTGTTGGAGAAATAGCAAAAGGAATAGTTACCCGAGTCCCCGTGGTGACTCCCTTCAAATCCTGTCAAGCGGCTAAAGAGAGTGTATGGCACAAACTGAAAATCCATGTCGGGATGGGTTAAACAGAAATGGCTGTAATTGGCTTGGAGGGCGTTTTCACCCATCTTGTCCTTCACCGCTTGCATTTTTCCCATATCGAGTCTGCTGATTCTTTTCCTAATACAATACAATATCAGCTCTAATCTAGAAAAGATGGAGAAGTCATGCAAGTTGAGAAAGGAGTGAGGGGTTAACAGACATAAATATCATACCTTTTGGTTAGACTTCTGCTTCTAAAGTCATATCAATGCTTTAACCACGACTTAGACCGTTAACAAAAAAAACCAACCAAAAAACCACTCCACAAAACAATATAGCCTACAAGGTTTTCTAGGATCAACAAAAGGTGTGAAACCTGATTGCACAGATACTTGTGTGTGTGGACCCCTCTATGTGCCCAGCTGCCCTTGTTGGGCTGGCTGCCCCTTGCAGCGAGGAAGAGCTGGCTGCTGGCTGCTGTCGCTTGAGAAAGGACACAACTTGGGGACTGTGCCCTCTACTTGGCTGGGGCTGCAACACCTTCCTCTTAATTTGTTTAAAATTGGCAGTGGTTTAATGTCACTGGATAGAAGAGGCAGACTGGCAGGCAGCACAAATGGCTAGAAAATGGATTTTTTTTGGCCATTCAACTTCTGGAAACTGTTTAGCCCTGGAGTAACTGGGCATGTGAGTTAGTGTTTTAGTTCAAATCAGTTGAAGCGAATCCCCTGTACGTCCTCCTGTCCTGGGCGCTGATCTGCAGTGCAGCATCATCTTGGAACATGCAGAGTAGCAGTTTCTTTTTGGATGAAACAAAATGGGAAGATGCACTCAAGGAGGGCATCCATTGCATCACCTGCTAAAGAGAGGTGCATTTGGATCATGGGTGAGACTAGAGCTCACCCAAAGTAAAATTCCCCCAAACCTGTACAGTGTCGACTTCAGGTCCTCAGCACCAAAGCACCGTCTGGCTTTCCTGATGGATTTCTGCTGGGCCACACTTCTTGCTAGTAGAAAAACAGCTACTGTGGTTCAAACCACCCAGGGACTAAGATTTGCCGAGCTGCCAGTCCAGTTAGCCGAGCATATGGAAAAAAATAAGGCTAAAAATGCAACACTTCTCCTAGTTGTGCCTTCAGGCAACAGAGTAAAATTAGGATAGGAAAGCCTGAAAACAGATGTTCTCCACTCCCTCATTCAAACCATTTATAGAGTCCTGTTTACTCCTAATAGCCCTGCTCATACACATCAGCTTACTGTAAGCAATTAAATCATAATATGTATTTTAAATTAAATTGAGCCATGACAATCATTCCTTTTGGTATCCAGTGCTAATCACCTCTTAGAGAGTTTACACTGCCAATGGATGGAAAATATATGTGTAATTTTGATAACACTTTTGCTGACAAAATCATTTAACTGATGGCAGTGAAATCTAAGATTGGAAGCAAATCATGCCAGACAAAATAATTATTGCCTGCTATAATTTCCCCCCCCAAAGGCCACCTGCATTATTTATATGATCTATTAAACTCTGCATATTTTTTTAAAGAGTTTAGTTACATTTTCAGTGACCTATTCAAATCAAAACAGCCTTTTTTAAATTCTGGATTATAAATGTCATATAAAACGTATTTTTATAATTTAAAATGAAAACTATGAATGGCAGTCACCTAAAGTGAGAGAAGGGAAACAGAGATACACTGGGACTTAAAGGGCTCTGTCCTGACTTGTCTTGATTACTCCTGTGTTTGGCTTGGATGGTCTGTCTGGTTTAAGGGGTATACTTCAGCAGCTTTTTTAGCTTAACTTTCCCTGATGGCCTTTTAGGCAGTACAGTTTTGCCACACAATTTTATAGACTCTCATGTGAGAAGTGCTGCTCTGCATCGATATACAGTCCTGCTCACTTAATCCAAGTTTAATCTTACGGGGATGTGGAGTTATTCAAAGTAGGTCACTCTGCAGAGGCCTCCTCTGCAAGGACGATTACTCAGTGGACAGCAATAAAAAGTGAACTTGAGTATTCAAATCCTGCCATGAGCTTTCACTGGCATTCCTTACAAGATTTAAAATGTCTGTCTTCTATTCTCCTTAGAGCATATTCCCAGAGTTGCTTCAAATTGGGCTTCTGGTTTTGATCTAAGACAGATTGGTCTTGCCATTTCTTTGTACTGATGATGTCTCAGACATTATTCCCATAGAAACTTCAGCAATAAAAATTCTTCTGTATGCAACAGGAGTAATACTAAATTTTAGTTGCAACAGATATAGTAGTTGCATATTAAAGAGACCTTTTTTGATGATGGTACTTATATGGCTGCTATATAGAACTATTAAAATTTGTGGTTGCCATTTTCAAACATGTTTCTCAAAACTAATGCATCTAAATCTCATTTATACTATTCTCAGTCTGATTATTTTCTGTTACAGTGGCTTTAATGCAACCCAGAGGTGCTCAGCAGTTTTGGAACAAAATTCCATAGCTAAAGATGGATTTAAGAATCTGCTGTAAGCATCAGGGACCTTCTGTTCCCGCATAGGTTATTTTATACATTATATAGTTAAATAAAAGGAAGGCCTTGAGATACAAGTACAATTCAGTGAATATTACAGCCAAGCCAAATCTGTCAAAATACGTAAGAGAATGTTTCCATTTTCATGGTTTAGATCATCAGTTATTTGTCACTGGAAAATTGATATGAGAAAGCAAGCAGAACATTGCCCGATTAAAAGTGTACAGATCAGGGAAAACAAAGAAAAACCAATGATCCTCTTAATTTCTTTAATTAAACAGATAAATTTTTCTAAGGGTGTATGACTCTGAGATATGGTATGAGTTTTAAAGTGTTAAATCCAAATGAATTTATTCCAAAACTGAAATCAGCTACATTGGCTCATGCCTTGCCTATCACTGAAGTCCAGGAACAGGCTCACAGGTATTTGTGAATTGAACACGTGGAGGACGATGATGTCTACATGGATGGGGAAACTCGGCCCAACAGTAGTGAGCAATGAAGCAGAATCACAGTACTCATGAGTTACTACTGTAAAACTGACACATAAAAGTGTATTTTTTTTTTTAACCAGAGACATTTGTCCTCTACCTCTGAAATCCGAGGGTTTTGTAATCTTACACCTTGTCCACATCCAGGCTCATGCCCAGTGGAGAGCTGTAAATCTTTCTGTATGGGTTATGATGCCTCTTTGTGAATAAGAAAGTAACTAAAATCCAAATAATTTGCTGGCTTTGGCCTTCTGCTTCACGGTGAAAATCAAAACATGTGACAGAGCTGTCCAGGGAGATTTTATATATTATTTTTCATGTTCAGTCAATTTTATGGATCATTGAGGTATTTATCCTACAGCTTAGCCATACAATACTCTGCTTCATCGTCTTTCTAATGAGAATTGACTGTTAATGTCTTCTTTTCATTTCCTTACTCTTGGGCTAGCTTTTGTTTCATAATAGAAATTATCTGTGACCTCATGGTCATCGACTTTCCTTAATAACTTTTTGAAGAACTGTTAAAAAAGCCCAATAGCTTCAAAAGGTTAAAAAAAGACTAGTTTGTCCTCATACACTGTTTGGTTATCCTTAAAAAGAATTTTAAGGAAAGTTGGAGAATAGCATTCATTTTTGCATAATTGATGCAGCACGAGGGCATAAATTCAGGATGGAAGTCTTTCTCTTCATTTTCTTGTCTTCTTGAATTTAGACCTTTAACATGACTTTTTTGGGGGGTTTGGTGGAGGTTTTTTTGGTGTACAGAAAACTAAGAGAAAGAGCAACTCATTGTATTATTGCAATTTGTATTATTGAAAAAAATAGGTTTGTCCTTGGCCCAAAGGCAGATTAACTTATTGTAAGAAGTGGACAGTTATCATCTTTTCCAATCCTTCCTTAGCCCATAAGTATTTTTAGACACTCAGCCGCATTCATTGTGTGAATGAATTTGGAACACTGAGGCTGTGTCTGAAGACTTGAAAAATAACATTACTGTAATCTTCATTTTCAATAAAACTAGTCAGACAAGAGGATGATTACCATTTGCAAACAGTAATGAAGCAGTGAATTAATTTTATGAAGGTACAATGGACTAAACTATTTGAAAATGATCATTACCAGCACCACATATAGCTGTTCTTAATCTATATTTTGAATATATCTTTATTTAACGAGGATAAAAAAGCTGCCTAAAATTCCTTTTGATATAGAACATAACGAGATAGCAATCTCTGCAAAACTCATAATTCTCAGGGAAATTGTTAACCAATTATAAACATAACACAAATATCAATGGCTATGATGTATTTTAAACACAGTTATGATAATAAAGTATAATCAAATATGTGCAAGCAGTAGCAATTACTAGTGCATATCATTAAGCCATCTGCTAATTAATCCAAAGCAATAATATGGTTTATTTAATAAGTTCTAGCATTTCTCTTTGAAGATGTGTACAGAAAAATAAGTGGTTTATGTCTGATGAAGCAGGAAATGATTCTACGAGACTAGAGCTTTGCTGTAATAACTTGGAACCTCTCAGATATTTTTATTTAATTGTTGTCACCACTGCAATAATTTTAAATATCACCAGGCTGCTGGGAGCAAAACCTGCAAGGGGAGAACAAGAATGTAGGAGCTGCCTTTGAGTAGAAAATAGTTCAGACAGTAGAAAAAAGTAACAGACAACAAATTGATCACAGAAGAGAAGAGGTCATCTCCAAAGCCTGCAATGATAGGAGAAAGTCCAATTGATTTCGGGGGACTGCATATGGGACAGGAACACTCAGTATCAACAGATCTAAACTTGTTTAGTTTTACTACAAAATTCAGTAGATTTATGTAACTGCTCCATCTGGCTAAATACCTTGTAGATAGTCTCTGGTATTTTAAGTATCTATCAAACATTTTTTCCTGTCATCCTAAAGTTTGCTGCTACACGTACAGAATGTGTTTTGCTCTTATCCTCTCATGCGAATATCTCTTATCAGTTTCCTTATCTCCTCTGTGAAAAAGTCCATTCCGCCAAGTCCAAAGGCCTATCCTGCTGTAATGAAATAAAATATTTAAAGTATAAGTGTAGCATTCCCTAAACATTTAGAAAATATCCTTCAAACCACACATTAATATACCTGGTGCCAAGTCTTTTGACACAGCTTCATTTTCCTCTTAAAGAAGGAAAGATGTTGCAATTTAGTGCTTTATGAATTTTGTATTGTTTGAACTGTTACTTCTATAAATGCTAAATTAGCAATATTTGTTTCAAAAAGGGACAGCTTGTGCAAACCTTAGGGAGAAGAAGGATTAAGTGATATTTCCATCAACCAAGATGACAGTGTTTTTGCAGAGAATGAAGTGGGGGCTGTGGGGAGGCAAGGCAGGGAACAGTCAACTTCCATTTCTCTTGAAGGAAATACTGGAGGTATTTATCATTTGGCAAGCCAAATGCAGAAAATATCATCTAATAGAAGGCTGTGATCTGATGCACCAAATCCTCTGAAATGCTACAGAAGAAATCATGGTGCAAAGAGAATAATTTCACATTTAAACCACTGTAAGGGTGAAAGCATTTCGTATGGATTTTATCCAACATTAAGATTAAATCAGCTAAGTTAAAAAACAGAAAAGGAGTGCTTGAGTTTTCATGGTCCTTAATTTTTCAAATAAAGGAAAAACATGACCTTGCATATCTTCTTCATTTGGACAAGAGAGCCAGAACCATCAGGGTTTCAGGCAGAATTTAAAGGAAATAGCATTTTACAGTAGAAAGGGAGCTGATTTTGCATTCCTTATAGTGATGCATACTTCTATTGCCTGAAAGGGCAGGTTGTAGAGCGCTCACCTTGTTACTTGCCACTGACAGCTTCTGTGAAATGTATCACTCCCACTTCATATACGAGTCTAGCTCTTGTTTTTAAACCCACTCAACTTGATCACAAGCGTAAGGCAACCCTGATGGTGGTAGGACTGCCGTGGTCCTACTGTGGTGGCCTGGTCTGTGGTATCAGGTTGTGAAGCAGCGCTGGGCTGAGCCAAACCCCCAACGACCAGCTCCCAGACCTTGCGTAAAATAGGTAGGACTCTTGGATTCATCTCATCTTCCTCACCAACCTGGCTGCCACAGCAAGCTCCTTTCAACAGCAAGTCAGGCACCAAGACCAACACGCAGGGTCTCCTCTGGGTGCACAAGCCAACCACCAGGATACGGGAGACATCGGCCAAGCCGGGTCCTCGGTGGGTGGCAATCTGGAGACAACTCCTAGTTGGGTTTGCAAGAGCAGCCTCTCCGCACTTCCACTCAGCTCCCTGCTCGCCTACTCGTTCCTCGCCAGGCAATGACTCACCTCCTGCAGCAGGCAGAATAACAGCACAGCAGTGTGCCCAGGGTAGGACAAAAACCCCATGCTGGATTTCCCTTTTTTTTTCCTCTTTGTGAGTGAACAGTGTTAATCCACTTTATTTCTCTCATGTCTCACATGAGATGATGAAATGCAACCATAAGCAGAACGCGCTGTTCATGCACGTGACTTACACTTCAACATCATTATGTATGTTTATTCTTACTACTTGAACAAGATTTTCCGTCTGGTCTTGAATCCTTCATAGTTACATGAAGCCATCTTTAACAAAAAGTAAGAGATAACACAAATAGCTTAGAGATGTCAAATGAGCTCGCCACAGAAGAGTCAATGTAAGCTAACAATTAAAGCAGGAAGAAAGAATGCTTTATACAATTATAAGGAAAAGCATTTGTCTTTGTAAGTAATAGAGGTCTAGAAATAATAATAAAAAATCTGAATCATTTGATGTCTCAGTCAAAATAAATAATACCATTAAAAATATGATTTTACTGCTGTCTGGGACTTAAAAAGACCTCAGCTTCCACAGTTCCTAGGGAAATCAAACAGGACATTTTTAAATTGCAGGTTACTAGATTAAAATAAAATATTGCCATTGGCACTTTATGCAAATCAAAAAAAGAGAGGGCTTATTCAGTAAATAAGGCTGAAATAGGCAAATTATTAAATGCAGCTACAATACATTCATAGTTCTTCATGGCAAAAATCTACAGACTCATATAACAATCTCTATATAGGAACTTTGACAAGAATTTCATGCAACGGAAGGATTTTTGAGGGGGGTGAGGTGGAGGAAAATCTTTTGTGTCATGAGCTGTTATTCAGACTTGAAAGCATACAAGCTTGACAATTTTTAAAGCCGAAGATATTATGCCTGTCCAAGGCTTCCACTTGTCTCCTAGGCCACTTGCTGTTTTCTGCACCTACATCTGTAATAACTAGCTCAGGCAAGTCAGATACAACAGGCTGTCAGCCAGTCTTCAAAGTAAATATATGGATAAATAAGAAGTGTTTGGGTTTCTTGGTTCCCTCACGGATGTGGGCACGTGTAGGACTCTAATGTTTTGTCTTCGTTTCCCACTGTAGTTCAAAAGAAATCTTGTTACGAACAGTGAAGACATTTTTTGGGAGCTGTTACTCTGTGGTAGAGATGAGCCAATGTTCAAATCTGGATTTAAAGGCTCAGACATTTGGGGCACATTTGGGGCTTCTGAGAGGTTTTGCACATTCCAAAGGCAGAAGCCAGCTCGAGAATTTGGGTTTAAGTTTGGGCTTTGGTGCCAAGCCCTGCTCAGAGGGGGAAGGGAACGGGCTCTCTGCGTAGAGGATTACACTGATTACAGTGATAGTATAGTTACAAAAGAAGCTTTCATGCCTCCCTTCAGCTTTCCTCTGCCCTCTTCTTTCTCCCATTTCTCTTCCACTTTTAAAACATAACAGTGGACAAATACATTTTTTAAAAAATTCTCCATAGAGCCCAATATGCAGGCAAACACATTTATATGCAAATCAGTTATATTAGAAATGCTGTGCGCTATCTCCAAGACCCTATCAGAAATGAAGCATATATGCCTCAGCAGGTAATACTCAGTTAAATATTCCAGTGCTTTTTGTATTGTGACTGAAGTGAATTATGAAGAATTGTTGAGGATGAGAAATGACCTTTAAGCCCATTAAGTACATTAGAGGCTGATTGTTGCACAGCCTTCCAGGATAGTAACTAATTGCTTCCAAAGCAACCCTAGCACTTGTGCATTTTTTTTATTAATCTTGTCATTTTACGAGTTCCTTATTCTTTGATTAAAACTTTTGTTCTCTTTTTCAATTAACGTTCTTTTTTCATGTTCCATGTTTCTGCTTCAGTCCCATCATCCATGCTATGATTAAAGATGATGCATTATCAACATTAACTTATCATACATCATTTAACACTCAAGACAGTTTTCTTCCCTTTTGTATATGTCTTTTTCCCCCTCTTTTTCCTTTTTGTTAAATGCTATGAATACATGAATTTTCGGTTTGGGCTTACTTCTCTCTAAAAACCAACCAAACAAAAAATTTTAGTCTATCACTTTTTTCCTTTGAATGCTGCATTATCACCACTGGCAATGAAAAGATAGGAACAGAAATCAGCTTTAAAAAGATTTTATGCTTGGTTGGAAAAGCGTCAGTGTGCATTATATGATAGGCATTTTATTTCATTTTGAAAGTAGTGGTTTATTTCCTCATTTTTCCATGAATTTTTAGCTCTCCAAAAAAAGTAAAGTAGAAATTCAGGTCTCTCAAACTCAGACCTATCTGCTTAGAGATATTTTGTAGCCCTCTGGTGTAACCCTGGGTGGAGGAGGCACTCTGGATTTTGGGTGAGCTAGAGGAGGAAGGGAAAGCAGAAACTGTGGGTAACTGGTGAGTTGTGATGGTGCCATGAAGTGCCTTTCAGGACCCACAAGAGGAAGGGCAAATCCAAGTTCATTTATCAAGGCTGATGCAAATAATGGTCCCAGCACCAGCCTGATCCACCAACATTAGTGTGGAAGGAAGGAGCAAGCTTTCTCTCCTTTCTTGCATACTGGGACGTGACTGGCACGAGAATCCCTCTCCCACGTTGAGTATTACCATATTCTGCCTGTATCCATGAAAAAAAACTGTGGGTGCTATTTGAGCAGGAAAGCATTGCTTAGCATAAATGAATTTATAATTCCTCCTTGCCTGTGCTTGGTGAAACATGACAGGAGACAGCTCTGAAACAGCTTATAAAAGCTAATTCAGAAAGCGTCACCAGTATAGCACAATATTAACTGAATTTCAGATATGAAAACAATGGAAAAACAAAGGAATAAATATTTAAAGATGTCTAAATGAAGAGGAAGAAGTATACTCTATGGGCCTTTAAAAAGCTTAAATGCCTGCAATCTGCCCTGCAGAGAAAAAAAGATTTCCAAACCCACTTGTCATTAGAGCTGCAAGTTCTGCAGACCTCTGGAAATACTGTAAATTTTATTTGGACTCATAAATATCAATTTCAATGCTGTTTCACTGGGTACCACTTCATCTGATTTTAGATGTCTAGGTCAGATCCTTGATTTAGGAATACTAATACAGTGAAAAGAGAACTTCTACATGTGATTACGAGCCACTGTGTTTGCACCCTTTGCAACTGGGAATATCATACTGCTGTGACAAGCAGGTCTTGGAAATTCTTGCATTTTGTAGGAGATAACTTCTTCTGACTGGTACTCAGTGAGCCAACTAGGAAAGATGCCCTCCTAGGCTTGCTGGTTGTGATTAGAGAAGGACTCATGGGGGATGTGATGGTAGGTGGCTGTCTTGGCCACAGTGGTCATTAAATAGTTGAGTTTAAAATTTTCAGTGTAATAAGAAAAAAAGACAGCAGAGTTGCTACCCTGGACTTCAGGAGAGCAAACCTTAAGCTATGCAGGGAGCTATTCAGCAGACCACCCTGGAATCTGCTTTTGAGGGCTTAGGAGTCCATAAGCGTTGCTCAGTTTTTAAGAACTACCCTTCAGAAGCACAGGAGCAGGCAATTGCACTGTGTTCTAAGTCAAGCAAGCAGGGCAGAAGACCAGCTTGGCTGAACAGGGAACTCCTTGTGGAGCTCAAGAGGAAAAAGAAATTGTATGATCTCTGGAACCAAGGTCAGGCTTCGCAGGAAGATTACAGAGCTGTGATTTGCATATGCAAGGGAGAAGACACAAAAGGCCAAAACTCAGTTAGAGTTGAAACTGGCCAGTGTTGTGTCAGATAACAAGGCGGCTTTTTAAAGTATGTTAATAGCAATAGGAGATCTAAGGAAAACATGGGACCAGTACTTGTTGAAGATGGTCACCTGACTAATAGGGATGAAGAAAAAGTGGAGGCATTCAATGCTTCTTTTACTTTAGTCTTTCATAATACTGATAGACCTTGGGCTGCCCAGTCCCCTGAGTCAGAGGACCACGAGGGTGGGAACGGTGACTTTCCATTTGTGGACACTGAAATTGTAAGGGACCAGCTGTATCAGCTGAACATTCACAAGTCCCTGGGGCCTGATGGGATTCATCCCAGAGTTCGGAAGGAGCCAGCGGATGTTACGGCAGGACCCCTCTCGATCAGCCACCAAAGGTCTTGGGAGTCTGGGGAGGTCCCCGCTGACTGGAAGCCAGTGTTACACCAGTCAACAAAAAGGGGGAGGGAAGACCCAGGGAACTACAGACCTGTTAGCCTAACCTCAGTTCCTGGAAAAATTATGGAGAAGATTATACTGCATACTGTTGAAAGGCATTTAAAGAATAATGCAATCATCAGGCACAGTCAACATGGATTCACAAAGGGAAAGTCCTGTTTAACCACTTTGAAACCTTCTATGATAAGGTCACCCGCCCCGTGGGTGAAGGGAAGGCGGTGGATGTAGTTTTTCTGGATTTTAGTAAGGCTTTTGATACTGTCCCTCACAGCATCCCTCTGGACAAGCTGTCCAACTGTGGGATGAGCAAGTTCACGGTGTGCTGGGTGAAGAACTGGCTGAAGGGCAGAGCTCAAAGGGTTGTAGTGAATGGATGGTGACCGGTCACCAGCGGTGTTCCTCTGGGCTCAGTTCTAGGGCCAGTTCCACTCAATGTATTTATCAGCGATCTGGATGCAGGAGTTGAATGCACCATTAGCAAGTTTGCTGATGATGCCGAACTGGGAGGTGCTGTTGACTCCCTTGCAGAGGGATCTAGATAGTTTGGAGCATTGGGTTCTGATTAATGGGATGAAATTTTAACAAGATGAAATGCCAGATTCTGCACCTGGGATGGAGTAATGCTGGACACAAGTATAAATGGGGAGAGGAGTGGCTGGAGATCAGCCCTGCAGAAAGGGATCTGGGGGTGCCGGTCGGCAGCAGGCTCAGTACGAGTCAGCCGTGTGTCGGGGCAGTCAAGAGAGCAAACTGCAAAAGTGGTGATTATCCTGCTGTGTTCAGCATTGGTGTGGCCTCACCTTAAGTACTGTGTGAAGTTCTGGGCCGCACAACTTCAGAATGATGTGAAGGTCCTTGAATACATCCAGAGGAGGGCAACAAAGCTGGTGAAAGGGCTGGAAGGCATGTCCTATGAGAAGCGGCTGAGGACTTTGGGTTTGTCTAGTTTGGAGAAGAGGAGGCTGAGGGGTGACCTCATGGGTCTCTACAGCCTCCTGAGGAGGGGACGTGGAGAGGGAGGTGCTGAGCTCTTCTCCCTGGGATCCAGTGATAGAATGCATGGGAATGGTTCAAAGCTGCACCAGGGGAGGTTTAGACTGGTCGTTAGGAAGCATTTCTTTATTCAGAGGGTGGTCAAACACTGGAACAGGCTTCCTAGAAAGTGATTGGTGCTACAAGCCTGTCAGTGCTTAAGAAGCATTTGGACAATGCCCTTAATAACAGGCTTTAATTTGGTCAGCCCTGATCTGGTCAGGCAGTTGGACTAGATGATCTTTATAAGTCCCTTCCAACTGAAATAGTCTGTTCTACGCTATTGACCCAGAAAGACTATACCAAGCTCTGAAGAGACACCAAGTAAAAAACATCACTCCTGACTGAGGAAATATTTAAGTGAAGTATTTGCCATGGAATTGGAAGAAATTCACATCTGCCCTGCTCTCAAATGGTCTCCTGGGCCATTGCCAGTTAAATCAGGATTCTGAGTCTGGTGATTGGTCTGGTCCTGGACAGCAGTTCTTACATTACGGTCTGTCTTTTGGAATTTGACTTGGTCTAATTTCAAACTTTATTTTTGTCAGTTCAAACAAAGGGTTTACCAGGGTCAGGGTTTGACAACTAATAAGCTTTGTAACAGGGCTTACTTATTTTCTTAAATTGTAGTTAAAAAGGCTGAGCATCTTGGAGAATCCTATAGTCTGGACATCATGTGTTAGGAGACGTTAAATTTTTTGGTTAAATTTTATTGTTGAGAAAATAAGCTATCATATTCAGCTTTGTTACTAGGTATTTTGTACAGGGACACATAATTCTTCAAAAGCAAGCAAGCCCTGCAGTTTCCCAGGGTGCCTAGCTGCCATGCCTAGCTTTCCCCTGAAACAACACTTCATCATAAAAATAGAGTTAATATATATCCTACCAAATCAACTTTCAATTAGTCACAAAGAGGATCTCACTTCCTTATTGGAGTGAGAGGAGAGTTGACAGTTTTCTTCTACAGCATCTGCCATTATTCCTCTCTATGTCCTAATCCCCTAAAAAGAAAGCATTTAAAATAGATAGTCTTTTATGATATTTTCCAGATATATGCTTGGGTATAGTAGGTGTGAGTGCATAAAAAGCATGATTCATATTAAAATGATATTCCTTGTATGACACCCAGCAATAACATAAGACTAAGATGAGGATGAAAATAATCACCTAAAGAAATGCTGCAGAGGGGTGTTGAAGGGAATATTTACCACCATGCAGGGAATTTCAGCAAGACTAAAATAAGTTACAAATGGCTCAGGAACCCTCCTGTGAATTCTGTTGTTCTCAGATGCCACTTCTCAAGGTACAACACTGAAGGTATATTTCAGTCTTCCTGAGCATACCTTTTCTATTTGCTAATATTAAATTCCACATGTCTGCCTTGTTTTTGCATCCTCATTAAACTCTTTTGTAATCCATTCATGTCCTCCAAGTATCGACTTTAAAAATCCTCCTGCTTTTGTCATCTGTAAATTTTGATGCACTCCATATCAAATCAATTTCTAAATCACTAATATAAATGTTAAATAGAAAATAGCTCCAGGCAACCTCATCTGTCATATTCTGCAGGAGGATCCTTTATCATTTATTATGATCCTTCAGGGGCCCACTTACTACCCATTATTAATCCATTTTCCCTGACCAGTCTTCATATCTCCCTCATGACTTTCCTTACTAGTTTCTTATGATCTATGCTTGGAAAAGTGCTGCTAATATATATGCAAATCCACTTCACACTGTTAACCTGTTAACCATATCAGATAAAGATCACATTAGTCTCTATGATATGTTTCCAGTTTCATGCTGACACCAGCTAACAACTCTTTGCCTTCAAATACCTTACTATATTCTTTAAGTAGGAAAATGCTATCCCAGCTCAGACAATGCTAAATGTTGGCAACATCTGCTTTCTTAGCCTTTGCCAAAACGACAGGGCTGGTCCTCTAGTTTTTGGTAATGGGATGGTTTCTTGTAATTCAAAATGGAAGATCAGAGACTTCTCCCAGGCAGCTCAAGTAATTCCTTCTCTAAACCAAAGCGATTTCACCTTCCGTGTTTCAGCTGCATCATACTTCCTAACTTGCTACGGGTGCTGCTTATACCATCGTGTTCCAGGAAACAATAAGGATCAACTGTTCTCCCCCTCTCAACAACTGCAGAGATCAGGCATGTGAAGTAGGCGTTTAATTATCCTGCCATTATCCCATCACCAGAAAATGATTGCTTTATCATTTTAGCCGGAAATTGTAGTCCTTACCTCTTACAAATACTTATTACTCTTACATCTCCTGCTAGTTATGCTGGCTTTCAACATCTTCAAAAGCACTGTATAGAGGGTGAAGAGAATAGCCATATCAACTGCTTTGGGATGTTCAGGAATTCAAATGCCATTTCTAAATTAAAGCAGAATAGAGATTTTACTCTTATTATTGAAGCAATGGCCAACATTCCTTAGCTAAGGTTAAGGTACAGCTGCATGGCTATGGAGGTGTTTGGTGGGTTTGGGATTTTGCGGTGAGAAAAGGGAAGCCGGCAGCAGCTGGAACGTGTTGGTCCTACAGGGTGTGCTAAGGTGGGTTTCCTACTGGGACAGGTAAGCAACAGTCAGCGGCACCGTGACAAGTCTTACAGGGCCAGACAGCCTGGGGCTAATGCTGCACTAGCTCCAGGGAGGAGGAGGAGGGAGAGGCTATGTGCAGGTGCAGGAATGGGAGGTCTTTCCATAGAATGAAGAAAAAGTATATTTCTTCCTTCAAGCCCACAGGAGATTTTCTTCACATTAAGACAGCTCAAGACTAATGGGGCAACCAAGCAGCAGACTGACCCTTGGGGTGATGTGGCCCCTGGAAGAGGGAAGGGGATGGCTAAATGCACAACCCCTCTGTCCAAAGCTGATAAGGATGTGAATAATTTTCTACAGTGAGTGAATGTGTGTATGATCTACCCCCACTTCCTCTTCCTATATATAGTTATAGTACCTCTTTCTGGTACTGTAACATATGCCTATTTGAAGTATAGTACAGCTGTTATTTTAAGAAGAAAAGCTGTTTAACTGGGTAATTAAACAGAATATTGTTTCTACCACTTATAGAAGCTTTTTTAATATTTGAGGAAAAAGAAGGCAAGTCACAATACGTGTAATCTCCAGCCAAAGTGGTGCATACTTATTCTCTAGTAAGAAAAGCTGGCGGATTTTTCAAGAACTTATTGAAATCTCAGGAGGTAACCATCTTGCTGTGCAGGAAGGCTGGGAATTTTGGCAGAAGCTATGCTTGGCTAAGCAGGCAGCATCTTACTGAACTTAAATACAAAAAGGAAACATACAAGAGATAGAAAAAGGTACAGGCAACAAAAAAAGAGCAAAAAAAGCATTGCCTGGGTACTTAGGGATGAAACCAGGAAGGCGAGAGCCTGTCTGGAGCTAAGATGGGTGAGGGACATTAAGCACAGCAATAAGGGACTTTACAGTTATACTATTTGCAAAAGGAAATTCAGGAAAAAATACGGGTTCACAGATGGCTAGAGGGGACAACCGTGAACAATGTGAAAGATATTGAAGCACTGAATGCCTACTTATATTGGTAAGCAAAGCCTCATCCCAGAGCTCTGTGTTTACCAGCACAGATTGAGAAGGGGGAGTGCAGAAACCAGTGGGAACAACAGGTTAGGGAGTCCTTAGAGAAGCTGAACTCATTGTGATCCACAGAGATAATGAGATTCACGTAAGGATGCTGGCAGAGCTTGTGGATGTGACCCTGATATTATTATCATGATCTGTGAAAAACAGTGGCAAACAGGGCAGGTCTCTTTTAAGTGGAAAAAAGCTAACACTATGCTTGTTTTCAAAAAAGACAAGATGGAGGACTCAGGGAGCTATATCCTGGCCTCGCTTCAGTCCCTAGAAAAATCGTGGAGCACGTTCTCCTGAAATCCATTTCCAAGCATATGAAGGACAAGAAAGTAATTAGGAACAGTCAACACAGATCTACCAAGGGCAAGTCTTGTTTAATCAAACTGATGGCCTTCTGTAGAAAAATAATTGGCGATGTGGATAAGGAGAGAGCAGTGATTTTGATAAACATTGATTTCAATGAGGCTTTTGACACTGTGTCTCTCAGTATCCTTGTTTGTAAGCTCAGGAGGTGCGAGCAGGACAAATGGGCTGCTACAAACCTGGCTAGGCTGGCAGACATAGTGATCAGTGGCTTGATGTCTGGCTGGTGGAGGGTGGTGAGAAGAGTGGTCTTGCACTCTGTCCATCAACACTGGGGTCCACGTTGTTCGTTGTCCTCATCAGTGGCCTGGATGGTGACACACAAAGCATTCTCAGCAAATTCACAGGTTAGGGGCAGTGACTCAACGTGAATGGCGGAGTTTCAACCTGGAGAGACCTTGGGAAATTTGAGAACTGGGCCAACAGACACCTCATGAAGTCCACCAAGAAATACAAAGGCCTGCATGCGGGGTGGGAATTCCCATGCATTGGTGCGGGCTGAGACATGATGGGCTGGCCAGCAGCCCTGCTGAAAAGGACCTGAAATACCCTGCTGAAAAGGTCATTAGGTCATTACAGTGGACTCCTGGGTGAATATGAGTCAAGAATAATCATTGCATATAAAGGAAACTGTGTAATGAGTTTCTTTAGGGGGATGGATCATGGCCAGCAGACTGGAGAAAATTAGTATCCCCCTCCTCTTGGTCCTGATGAAGCCACCTCTGCAATACCGGGTTCAGTTTTGGTTGTCCCATTTCAAAAGCCATAGTGGGGAAATTGGAGAGTGTTCAGCAGTGGGTTGCCAAGATGGCCAGGGACCTAGTCATGTGACCTACGGAGGTAGTTTGAAGGAATTTGGTTTATTGAGTCTTTTGAAGAGGAGGCTAAGGGGTAATCTAATTGCACCCTACAAAACGTAGAGAGTAGTTACAAAGATAGTGGAGCCAAAGTATTCTTGGTAGCGCAAGATGGAACAGAGTTCTGTGGTCACAAACTGTGGCTTGGAAGCTTCAGTCCAAACGTTAGGCAAACCTGCTTGACCAGGAGAATGGTGCAACACTGGAACGGGGCCCGTTCTCTTCCTTGGTGATTTTCAAGATTTGACTAGGCAAGGCCAGTGCTTACTGATGTTTGGAATAGCCACTAGTTTCAGTGGGAGGTTGGACCAGGAGACCTCTAGAGATACCTTTCAACCAACATTTCCACGATGAAAATCACTTGTGGCTATGCCTTTTGTGTAAGTATATTACAGGAAATTGAAACATAATGACAACAGCGATCTCTAGATTAGGCAGATGTACAACTTCTGCTCTTTCTCTTCATGTTGCACAGTAATCTTGGGGTCCTGAAAATCCGAAGAGGTCATGGCAGATGGGTCCTGGTTGTCAAACGGCCCCATCTTAAGAGAAACAGGTTGGAAGTCTTGGTCTCATTCAAGCAAATGGCAAAACTCCCTTATATGTTTATATAAACATATAAAAATAAATCTAACAAAAAAGGATGAACTAAAAGGTAACAAGATGTGGTAAGACAGACTCCCTGTTAGTACATGGAAAAATGCAGCTTTGAATATTGTCTGCATTTTTCAGAACAAGAAAGAAAGCTACAGAGTATATGTCCCATGTAACAATCCTAGGAAGATCTTGGCCCTCTGTATAGTATGTGAAGGGAAAATGACAGGCAGTAGACAGAAGCTCTCTCCTGGCAGATGATGATTTAGCTTGAGTTGTTCACTCTTAGATTGTTACTGCTGATGGTGACAATAACCCTCTGTGGATGCAAAGCCATTGGTGGTCTGGGAACTGCAGTTGATGCACCTTGTTGTAGCACCTTCCCAGAGTGACAATGGTTTGCATGCCTCATGGCAATTTACCTGTCCTCTGCACCCCCATAAAGCAGACTCAGAAATATTGTCTTTGTTCTGAATGTGGTCAGTGCTTCGAGAGAGTGGGCGTCCAAATGTACATCTACAGTGCATGTGGAGGAAACTGAGCTCATTTCTAAACACACCGTGTAACAGTTAGCAACCAAACTAGATGAGAAAAGGGAAAATTGGCTCATGTGGAGATTTGTGATATGGCAGCTGGATTAATTCAACTTCCTGACCTACCTCAAGAACTGTTACATTATACTGTAGTTTAGACCTGCAGAATAGCCCCTGAGCGTCCACAGTTCCAGTGGAGAGCTCTGAGACTGGTAACCAAGGACAGACTTATGATAAAGCTTCAGCCTGAGGCCAAGTTTTCCAGAAAGCAAAGCACCGGATATTTTCAAGCTGGTCAATGTGTTAAATGATGAGTTATTCTGAAAATGACTATGAATGAAATAATCAATAGTGAATACAAGATGAGGACCCCATCAGATCAAAAAGTACCATTCGTCAGTGATCAAATCTCACTGCAGCTGCATTCAAATTGCATGACTCATAACGAGGCGTACTATTGTGAGGATGAAATCATTGGGAGCTTGTCAGGCTTCAATTGGATTCAAACATTCTCCTGGGAAGGACAGGTTGCTATAATCCTGAATTTATAACATTGCCATCAATGACAGTGTGACAACTATTGTAACATCACCTCTGGGGAATATAAATGTAAACATATCTCAATCATTTTGTTTAGATTTAAAAAGGGAGTAAAGGTATGAAATACAGAAATATCTAGATGTCTCTGACTATGGCATAACTGGTATTTGATGAGTAGTATTAGTCTAAAGCTCAAATTCAGATGAAGAAAAAAACTGTCTTCAAAATGGTACTTAAATAGATGCATAACTAGGTCCTGAATTGGGTGTTATTTATAGGGAGATTGACTGTCCTAGCCTCGGCAAACACATTTGCTTTCTTTGTCTGTGGGACTGTTGGGAGGGAGACCAGAAGAAAATCAGCAGTCGCACGTCAGGCTTCTGGTCTGCCTCCACTGTCATTCCCCATGACTTCGAAAACAGTTGCTAAACCCAGAAGGATACTCAAGACATGTGGACTTCAGGTTATTTTAAGACCACAAGCCCCAAGTATAGTGACATCAGTATAATGCACACCGGTAATACAGCTGGCTAATAATCCATGTTCTGGACAAGGATTTCCCCCCTTTAGGATTTGGTTTTGGACCCAAAGAAAAATGGAGCTGTGATGCCTCCTACTGGCTTTGGTTGTATCTCTTCGTCTTCTCTGCCGTGTCATGGGAAAGTTGCCCTGACATCCTGGAAATATTAGTGCTGACGTAATGAAGGTAAAGACTGCCTCAGATAAGGTCTCTGGTATGAAGACTAGGAGCTATTTAAATTTAAAAGAAACTGAAAGAGATGAAAGCAGTAAGTGACTCACAAATACATGTCCAACAGGAGCCTTGCATGCATTTTATCTTGCAATTCTGCTTACTGGTAAGGATGGTTTTGACAGGTTATTTCATTGCTGTTATAACAAAACAGAATATGCTTTTTACATTGATATTACTCTAACACCCAAAAAAGTCCTTTGATTTAAATGTTGATCTGATTCAAAACTAACAAAGCATGATCACAAGAATAATTCTTTTTTCTGGTGCTACCTCTTTTCCACAGGCTGTAAATTGTACCAGACATAATTTTAAATTGCTCCTGGGACAAAAAGCCTGATAAGTCATTATGTTTGTAGTAAGAATTTATGTCTCGGTACTACCACATATATCTAGCCTTCTCATGCAATCTAGAGAGGAGATTATAAATCAACATGTTCAAAATATTTAACAAAATGTATCTCTTGTTATTTAGGAAAAATTCTGTGTTGGCTCGCTTGTTAAAATTATAGCTTTTAATAAAAGGATTGATCTAATAATTGCAACAGCAATGTTCATCTGCCACATACTGGGTGTTGGTGGAGCTCCCCCTTTGGCCACTGTGTTAGTGAGGAGCATCCCTGAATAGGTACCACACGAGTTTTTGGAGTTTTCTTGGCACAATCGCTGATTTGGGATTACTAGGCATATTCTTGGGCTGTACATTCTCAGCCTAGCGGTGATCCGCCAGTCTGTCCTGTCATTTAAACACACTCTCTTCAACAGCTCCAAGTGCTCCTCCCTTTTCAATTTCTCTCCTCAAAGACAATTTTCATTCACATGGACTTAAGTTAACACAGGTCAGCACATGATCATTAAATTTAACCTTGGACTATTTGTCCCTGAGGAAAACACAAGAAAGCTATTGTGGACAATACTAGATTTACATTTGGATAAATGTGTAGCATGAAATAGAAACTATATAGCAACCATATAGATAGGTTTAAGAGCTTTCAAATCATTGTAATCTTAAAAAGCAGAATTACTATGTAATAGTTTTTGCTGGTAATTCAAAGGAAGCCCGATCAGTAGGACTGGATGGGAAGATTCAGGACACACAGCAAGCAGCTTTCACAGCTAACAGCTGCCATGCAGAAGGAAAGAACTTGCACTGGGAACTTGAAATGCACAAAAAAAGTAAACAGGAACCAATAAGGGAAATCACAGCACAGATGTACAAGTGGTCATAACACTCCTTGTCTGAGCTGGTAAGATGAAAGAAAAAACTACATATTCATCATCTAGCTTCTTGAACTCATTCAAACTTTGGTGGACACAAATAAACAGAGTATAAAGAAGGTTGCAAATGCTAGGCCAAACCTGAACAAGTTTCTAGCCCAGAAAGAAAAAGGACAAAACCCAGGACCAAACAAGTATAAAATGCCCACAGTGTTTGGTACTGAACTTTATCCAAAGTTCCTCTCAGGCTCTGGTTCCAACTTTTGTGAAGAGCTGACTTTTACTATAGCTAATATTTCTTCAGGAACATGACAAATTACTTGACAGGTTGAAGAGTCTAGGCAAGCAAAGGTGAAGTGACTCATAGGCTTACTGTTCCTCATCTGTCCACAACAAAAAGGATGTTTTTCTCATGGAACACCCCTCCTCGCAGTTGCACAGATACCCTGCATTTACAGTCATTATTAATACCTGTGTTGTGTGAGGACAACATCAATATCAGATACTACCACAGATGGAAATGACTTCACGTAGGTGTGAAAAGCAGGTCTTTTATTTAGGAAGATGGACAAAAATATTTTAAAATGTGTGTATGAAACAGAAAGTATGTAGAGGTTCTTTATCAGACTCATCAAGTTATTCCTCTTTTTTCAGCCATGATTTTGTCACTGTAAGTACTTGTGTCATCTCAGCCCTCCTCCTTGCCTGTAAGGTCAACTCAGTTGATAAGGTAGTCTGAACAGAAGTTACTTCAAATGAACTTTTTACAGCACCTGTTAAAATGGTTACTTGATTTTAATAGCAGATTCTGGGCACTCTGTCAACAAAGTAACTGATACCACTATTAAACACAGCCCAGAAAATTACTCCAGTTTCTTCTAGTTTGAGTTTAATTTAATACAGAGCAAACATTATGTTGCAAATTGGTAAAATTTCTGGCTAGCTGCTGTCTGGAATGGGTTATATTAAGAAGTATATTGCATTATACCACGCACATTGTGTCAATAACCATACAGAATGAGCATTGTCTTTTTGATGTCTTCTATAGTATTATATTGAACTGTTTAGTGTAGTTCTCATACCACCAGCATAATTAAGATACTTAAGTTATTGATGCCATTTGTTTCTCATTTTTTGACAAACCCCACGTAACTCTATATTTTTTAAGAAACTCATGGAAAAATATTACTGACGTATTTGAGGACACATGGTTTTGGAAGCATTACTTTAATCCCCAGGAAGTTATTTAATAAAAATGGATTTTTCTACCTCAAGTAGATATCTGAAAAAAGACCTTCTCATAAATATTGGATATAGAAATGTCCTTACAGTAACAACTGCCAAGCTCCATCTTAGGTAATAAAAAACTTAATAAAGTCCTCCTTTGGTTAATGATGTTTTTTCTCCCTCTAATTTTTTACTAAATGCCAGCTGTTAATAGCATAATCAAATGTGCCCCTACCTTACTTCTATAAATATCCACATTCTTCCCTGGCCACCAGAACTGCACCAGATGTGAGTTTGACACAATGCCCTTTAGATGCAGATTTTACAGTTAAGTAAGTCTAATCCTCCAAAGACATACCAGTTCCCTTTACTTTTGTTCACTCCAGCTAATGCCATCGAAGTCAATGGAACATAAATGCACATACACCTTTGGAGGGTCATAAGTAATACTAGCTAAATAGAATGACCAGCAACTGATGCTCAGAAAAGTGAAATCAGGCCAGTAGAGCTGGTTTGCTGGAAAAGTTAAATTCCCCTTTATCCAGGCACACCTGGTAAATATCAAAATGCCAAAGGCCTAATGCACTACTGTGTTACACCAGGTTTATGTCAGGGAAACCCTATACGCCTAAGCAGGAGGCTTTATAGACCCAAGAGGCTAAGGGTCAAATTCCAACCCTCTGGACCCCCTCCCCTCTTAAACCCAACTATTTAAAAATATTTAGTGATTTATTTCCTATTTTAGTGTCCAGCCACCTCTGAAGCCATCCCAAACACCTAAAAGGAATTCAAATCTCATTTACTCAAAAGGGAAATGAATCTTAAGCTTCCGATTTCTACTGCTCAGATGATCTTTAAGAGGTGCTGGGAAACCGGAGTAGGAGAGAGCGAGCAGCTCCTCCTTCCTGAAGAGCAGCAGAAGTCCTGCCACACTCTTCAAAACAAGGGCTTAGACAGCTATCTTGGGAAGATTGGTTTTGGCTTGTGAACCCTTTGTGAACAGAAACGCTTCATGATTGCATCATCCAGACATCGGAAAATTTGGGATTTAAAAGATAGACCTTTATTTCATTTTTTCCTACTGATGCCAGTGTGCCGTCCCAAAGCTGCTGACCTTTCAGCCTCCCAGCTGCGGCGTGCCCTGTTCCCGCAGTGCCCACTCCTTCGGACTTCACCCGTAGTGTGAGAGCCTTATCTAGCGATAGCTTTGCTGTGCTATTGAATTTGTTAAGGGCATCTTAAATGGTCTGATATTGGTGAATTCCTGAATGCTATACAGATATTTTCACTTTTAGAAATCGCGATTGTTCCCCAGAACTGTTACTTCCTTTCATACCTAATGATTTTCTAGGACAGGTCAAAACCTCTATATTTTCTAGGAAAGGAAAGAAGTCGCCTCATTTTATGGCATTAATTGCATCAAATGTACAGTGACTTGTAGCTTTTTTCCTTCTTTCTTCCGTATTCTGATATCCAGATATTCCTCATTCTCCCTTTGGGCAATTCCTGTCACAAACAAAATTATTGTTCTATAGTGATATAGCCACAGTCTGCCAATGAGCAGCAAAATGTCACTGACTGCAGTTGCTGTTACGTGGAGCCTTTCCCAAGGCTACAGATCTGGCAAGCCTAACTAATGTAAATCTTATTCACAGTCATTGCCCCACTGCAATTAACAGAGGTAACGTTCGCTGATCTGAGCTCACAATTTTATGTTTTATAGCCCTTTAAGCAGCATTTCAAGGCTTTCCTCAAGTATATTCCTCTGAACTGGGTGCTGTACTGTACTAGAACCATTTCTCTGACATATACCCTCACCCCAGATTTTGTACAGTCACATAATTAAAGAGAATATGGAAAGAAATTTAGGATTGAGTTTGCCTAGCTAACATACAAAAGTAATTTGGCAGCTGGGGCTCCATGGGGAAGGATGTAGGCAGGAAAAAACACTGTCTGGTTCATAATGAATGTTTTTGAAATCCTCACGAGCCTAGGTACTTACTGACAAGCCCAGCAACCAATGCATCTTATTATGAAAATGTTTTCTTTTTTTTTTTTTTTTTTCTTCCCCAGAATTTGTTTTTAAGCATCCATCGGTAATATTGCAAATAATCAATGGCAGTTAGTCTTATCAGGTCACAATGGAATAAGTTATATTTTGCAATATAAATTATTATTTAAATGTTATTAAGTAGCATTAGCTCTATGGTAACAAGCAATGGCACATTCTGTACAAACAGATAAGCCCGCTCTTCCTACGCCTGTATCTGGGGTGCTGTGCTGAGTTTGTTCTCAGAGGGAGAAGGATATGATTACTGAGATAAAACAAAATCGCACATTACAGTCATTATGGGGAAGAGGGAAGGAGAATGTTAAATGTATTTAAACTGCAGGAGGTTAAAACAGTGTGTGCCAAAAATCTCTGAACATGTCAGGATTAATAACAGCTGGAAGCAGCAGAGCTGACTCTCCATTCCTAATGCACAGTTCAGCATTTAAGGTGCCAGGATGCTGAGTTTATCTCTGATTTATCAAGCTTTCTCTTTCTATCCCAACACCCCTCCCATATAATGGGTATTACTGACGATAAAGAGGGTACACAAATGCTAAACAATAAATTCATTTCTTACCTCTGGTGTAGCCAAGGAACAATGTTTCAATACACTGGACTATGTCTCCAAAATTTTAAGGAATAACTAAGGTGTAGCAATTAAGGATAAATCAGTTTAAAAAAATCCTAATCCAGGGGCACACTCTTAATGAAATAAAAATCCAAAACTAATCTCAGTGATGTGACAGAACAGGAAACTCAGAACGAGCACATGGCTTTTGAATAAAAACATTGTGCTTTTGAAGGAAACCTCCTGCAATAACATCAGAAAGCAAGTCCTTTAGATCCATGAGGTGTAAAATCTGAGGGAAGTGGCATGTAAGCGACACTGACTGATTGCATTTCAAGCTGCATTTGAAGTCAAGACCTTCAACACTAAAACGTGTACGTATCCTACTCTAAATAGTCAAATTCTGCTAATCAGCATGATGGTACGTTTTCATCTTTTGACAGCCAGTAGGGCCACTTCTTTGATGGTGTTTATACACCTCTTATATGGGTAAGGCAGCCTATTCTAATCATTTAAAAGCCCCCAGTGTTATGTTAATGAGCAAAATTTTACGATAAATGCTTGCTTGGGTTATGAATTCTAAAAGCAGGAACTAAAAGGAATACCATCCATAGTGGTATGCATTAACATTTTTTAATGGATGAATGCTAGAAGCGGATGAAACCTTCCATTTTCTGGCAGGCTTCTTAGATCTTCCTTGTATCAATTGCACTAACTATCAGTGCAAGTTAGTGTGACAGCTACTTGCACTATCAGTGTCCGGAGGTAGGAAGCAGAGCTATTGGTTTCTGATAATATAATATTAGTCCCTCTAATTAATAATATTTTCTACATAAAAATCCTGATTATTTCAATATTATATCTATCCTACACAGAAAGACTGAGTCGCAGCTTGACAAAACATCTGGCCCCGAGATTAGGCAGAGGGTCTACAGCAGATGCAGGAAAGCACCCTAACGTCTGACCCAGTCCACGGTCCGTGTAGGACTCACCCGGAGTCAGCCCTAACCAGATCCTAACCCTACAATTTAGTAATGAGAATAAAACCAGGCAAATCTCCAAATTCTATCCCACCACATGCATGAATAGATGGCATAAAAATAGCAAAGATGGCAAATGCAATGGTGGGTTTTGTAACTGAAATGCTATGTTTTGTTTTATGAGGAGTGACACAGAGTTAATCTGCTAATTGTGCACGGGCCAAGCAGTCATCGGCCTTCAATTTGTGTGATGTAAGACTTTCTGTCTTTTCTGCAGCCAATCAGTTATGTTAGATGTAATGGGACCTATATATGGTTACCCTAGTAAGAATAAATCCTGTAAATTATTCTGGAGTAAAAACAGTAAAAGAATGATGAGCTTTTTCCCCCAAGACAAGCCAGATACTTAAGGGTTTTCCTTTAAGCCAAATCACATTTTGTAATGAAGCTCAACGCAAAGCCAGAGCCAGCACAAAATCAGTCGCAAAACTGGGACTGAAACTGGGAATAATTACCAGCTGGGTAGAGGGCAGCTGGTCGTATGGGTTTGCCATCAGGATGCCACTGTCTCAGTGGAAACTGGGTGGCCAGCGGAGGCTGGAGCTCAGACTTATAGGGCACTACTGGAGATGCCTGTCAGTTCAGAATGAAGCCAGCACACTGCAACGTTTGTTTTAAGGGTTGGCTGTCACTTCAAAACCAGAGCGCGGGTCTCTGGTTGATGGTGGGCTTGGGCTGCTCTGGGTGGGAAGGCTTCACAGGGAGCTGCTGCAGACCAGGGACTGTGGTTTGTGCACTAAAAGTGCTCAGGGGACTGGGAGCGAGGAGCCTGGAAGAGCTGCTGACTGGTGAAACATTTAGACCGTTCCAATTTCTGGTACCTCATGGTTTCTGGCACAGAAGGGATGTGCCGGGGACAAGGCAATGACACTCTAAGCCCAGCATGCAGTGAGCACAGCGATGCCTACAGAAAGTCGGTTCCTGTCTTGTGTGGGACACTTGGAGGTTGGATTCATCAGATGCTCTCATGAAACCATTCACAGGGCTCCGAGGGTGTGCGTGAGGATGCTCGGGTGAGAAATGCAATGTCACTTTAGTGTAACTTCTTATAGAGGTCTTCTGCTTTCCCTTGCATGACCTGAGAGCTTTCCTGGATTTACCTTTTTTACCATCTAAAAGAAGTTAGCTCTGCTACTTTAGAGGGTGGTTTGGGAGGTTGGCATTTCCTCCGTCAGTCCTATCCCACATTGTCCCAATGTGACATAAACAAGAAAAGGTCAAGAAAAAAATCCGATTATAGAACTGCAAGCTGCGCTTAGGAAAGGGAAGAGGGAAAAGAGGAAAGATACAATAGCATTTGCTGTCACTGTATCATTTCTAGCCAGGTCAAAGCAAAAAATCTTGCTTCCTACCTTGATAAACCATTAGTAATAGGTCAGGAGTCAGCTGCCTCGCTTATCAGCACCAGGAGCTTAAATGTCAATGATTAAATGTTTCCATGGAGATCCCCCGAGCTTCACTAATGTGGGCACATTATTTACACCCACACTCCGCCGAAGAAATGATAATGACAGAGCGTTTTGTAGTGCCCCAGCATATGTGAAGCAAGCGGTGCAGCTGGACTCTGAAACGGCATCTCGGAGCACAGAGCCAGATCTCGGGGATGTGAGGGACACCTGTGCATCGTGATTTTCAGAAATGGCTCTTGCTGGAAAGAAGCAGCCAGCATTTTTAGCGTTACGTTCTGGACAGATGACTCCAGTGCAGGGGGACTGTCACAGCTGCTCAGTATGAACAAATGAATTCTTGCAGGAGGCTGCAGTAGGTAGTACATCAACTGTGTGACCTACATAGACTGTGCACAGTTTAGTTGTTAATTTATTTCAGCTGGGGAAAAAGCAGATAAATTCACCATCAGAGGAGTGGGGGAATATCTTGTTTGTTCCAAATTGGTTCAGCCTGGTTCAAGCCGATTATCTCCAGGAGAGTCACTCCAGAGTGACTTTCTCCATTAGTATTAATCACTGAAGTATGAAAATTATTGGTTCTATTTTGATGAATACTTCATCTGCCATTTAAATAAACTCATTTTCACTCCTTTCCACAAGTATGCAAATCACTGAGTTATGATGATACAGCTATAAAAGAATTTTGACATCATGTACACAACATTTGTATAGCACGTCCCCAAGTGTTTATTTTCCATCTATGGTGAGGTGGAAAGGAGACATTTTTAGGCAAAACAGAAATAAATGCCACGGGACTTTTTATGGCACCTTCTGCAGCCTGAGCAACTGCGCACAGGTGGCTGCCAAAATATTTTGTTAGGTGATCTAATCAAATAATTTGATGTGTGATAACATGATACGATACACAAGTCTATATTTAAAAGCAGTACAGGCATGTTTACTGATAACGAATAATAAACTCTACACTTCTTCCATTAAAGAAAGCTTCATACTGAAACCACCCTTAGACACTGGTTGTTGTGCAGATAAGGTAGGTTCTTCCATGGGCTGTCCTTTTTTCCTCCCGATATGCAAAACCCACTGGAGGGTACAACTGGCAAATGTATATGACAGAAATGTCTGAAGTTTATATCGAGTCAGATCAGATATACCATGAGCAGCTTAGATTCTCATCTTGTCCACTAGCACTGGCTTTCACATAAAGTGGCTCAGCTCCAGGGCCATGGAGATCCTCACCGAGTCCCTGGACTTGTTGGCTTATACCATGGGACATATCCCTGGCTTTGCTGTAGGTGCAATGGGGACTAGATAAAAAGCTTCTCCCTTCCTTCCCAGACACCATCCCCAAGCCCCGGAGGAAACAGTGGTTTGTTTTTTGGGGAGAGAGGATAGGGATTTCCAGCTGAGTGTAGGCAGGGCTGGAGAATGGGACAGGACCTACTGGGGGCTGGCAGATGTGTGTGTCCTGGAGGCTCAGCAAGGCTCCACTGTGCTGAGAGTTTTCCCTTGATTAGAGGAGAGGCTAAATCTAGACCTGGCTCTTTACTGAACAGCTGGGTTGTAGCCATGCTTTTGCAATATTATTCCTGGAAGTACCACTCTGGATGATGGCATTTCTGGGAAGGTAGCACAGCACTACTAACTCTGATTTAGCTTACAACTTAAATTAAATCCTTGCTGGAAGTGTGGCTGATCCATAGGAAGATGCAAAAATCTTCCTTTTATCAAATCTGTTAAAGCTATTTGTTTATCATTTTGGAAAACAGAAACATTGTTAGTAAGGACAGTCTTCTGGATGTAGTAAAGACTGTATGGTCAAATTCATTAAAAACCATACTTGGATTGATTGTTGCTGATCTTGCTTCAAACATGCTATGCTTTGAACAAATGCAAGACAGAAAAAAAATTAATTAGGTTCACAGTGAATTTGAGAAGAGGATTCTTCTGTTATCAGTGGTGCTAATGAACTTACCAGCTACAAAGTGGATTTTTGACTTGGGCACCCTTTTCAATGCCAAACTTGAAAAAGATCTGGCTTATTAAACATTGAAAAAAAATGTAGCAATGGGAATCTCTGAGTATTTCAAATAGGAAGCTGAGCTGGTTGCTTCTTGGTCAACTAGTCTTATTCTGGTTCAGGCTAGGAAAAAGAAGAAGTCACCCCGGTTTCATGGCTGTAAATTGAGGTAGCTCTCTCAGCCTAGAAGTTAGTGGACCATTGTCCAGAAGTATAAAAGGGAGATAGGTAGTTCTTATCAATTACCACATAAAGCTGAAGTCTTCATAGAGAGGGGGCTGACTGAATGGATGAGAATCCAGTGAATCTATGAGACACAAGCTCAGATCACAGAAATCTTGTTCAGTACTTTGGGGAAATCTATAGTGTTGTTTCCTAAGTTATTCTTCTTCAGAGGGCCTTGGCCCTCAGTTGAATCCGATCCAGCTGACCAGGCAGTTCACACGCACTTGGTAATGGGATCTGCAGAAACCCAGAGGTGGAGCAAGAAAATGCTTAAGCTAACTGCTATCAACTCACTTTTGATGTATCCCAGTTGGAGGTCAGTCATGCCATATAGGCAGAGACCACACACTGGCTCCATTCAGAATTAGTTCAGCTCCAGCTGGGTAATTAGCTTATGGCTAATAAGCAATGCTGCTTGATGTACTCTGATGTACCTGACAGATATGCCGCATCCCCAAAATGCGGAGTACTGAGTGTGAGGAAGTGTGTAAGGGGCATCTCTGTCCACAGGTCCCTCGCTTGTCTCCCCTACCCCTGCACTCACACCCGCACCTTCATGTTTTAGGCATGACCGCCGGGGGTGTGAAGGACATATCTTATCTAACCTCTATAAAGATTAAAGACACAGCATTAAGTGCAGCAGGAAACAGAAAGAAAGAGATGTAGCTAAGAAAGCTGAGGCTTAGGGACCAAATTCCAAGGTCCCAACCACATCCCGAGGTGCAAGGTCCCTGGCCCGGACACTGCCTGTGGCTTTGCAAAGACCGCGGGAGGTAATGCTGCTTCATCCTCCCTGCGGGCCAACGGTTAAACAGTCTCCCAGGGAGACATTTGGAGGACTCATTTGCCTGGAGAACATCAGCTCACTTCACTCATCCCTCAGACGAATGGTCTAACTACCAGGCAGCAGATTTCCTGGAGCTGATATGTCATTCTTCACTAAGGTCCAGGACTGATACCATTATTTTGACTTCCTCCCCACTTTAAAGTGATAAATCTATATAACAAGGATTTAGAGAAGCATGTCTGGTACTCATTTTCAATCTAGGCATCCAACAGAGAAAAAGACTGCCATATATGCGTTTCAAAAGAAGATTCCATTCTTTTTTTAAGAACATAGAAGAATATAATGTAGACATCAGTATTTTTTTCTTCTACAAAGAAAAAAGTAAGACACAAAGAAAAATATCTTGCACTGTGACTCAGGCTTTAACATCTTTTTCATTTATTCATGTTTTTTTACACTGCTGTTCACTTTTTCTGTAAGTACCAGGTACCTTTTTAAAGACCCATAGGAATTGCTCTAAATCTTCAGTGTAATATTTTATATCATATTTTGCTTTATATTGTACTTTTGTCAATATGGCAGGTTTTATTGCTGTGCCACGTTGCATCCTGAGCTGTGAAGAACAGCCTACTTGCTTTAGATCTCTAACATGGAAAGGTTTGTAACTATTGATCCTTGTCAGGAGATACATGAAAATCTAACACTTCAAATAAACCCAGAACTTTTACAAAATGAACACTGAATTTCAACAAGTTTTGAGACAGAGAAAATCATTAGTATATCTAGTTCTATAATCTGACTGCAGCAGTAGCTAGTGTCTGATAGCACGGAGAAAGAAAGTATTCTTTCCCACCACCTTCTCTTAACTGTATTCCTCCTTCCTCTCACACTACATGTAGTTTAGTTTAGTTTTGTTAAAGCTCTTTTTCTGGAATATCTTTTTTTTTATCTGTAAGGCAGCAGATTTTATCTGGGCCTGGGAAGGAAATAGGATGATGGTATGTTTAAAAATTTACAGGACTTAACATAGTAATTACACAATTATTATAAACACATGCACACAGAGAAAATCTTTTAAACTCTTTGCTACCGCTACCTAACACGTTAATGAATTTTCAGTCTGGAAACAGGAACAAAATAGTATTAACTCTGTGATTTAAAGTAAGTATTCCCTTTGATCTGAATCAATGTTGGCACTTCCTTTCTGCATTAAAATAAAATCTGTCCTGACTTCTTGCCAGATAAACACGAAATAAAACGATGATGAGTAGCACTACCTTTTGGCTGCAGTGTGCTTTTCAGAGTAGCTGAAATAACACACAACACGAGACGATTAATAACTATGCAGCTTCTGTTCTCCTGACCTTCCCAATTCAAAACCTTTCCTATTCAGTCTTTCACATTTACGGAAGACGGAACTAGGCAGGTAATGCACCTGAGGCTTCTCTCCAGGAGAATAAATAGCTTGTCCGTGCTTCCCTTCTCCTCATGCCTGCGTGTTATTTCTGCTTGCTCTTACACTGAGCGCAATGCTGTATCTTGCAGCGGTCTGTGCAGGAGAGCCGTGCTGACTTTCAGAGTATCGTGAGCTAGGACAGATGCCCAGGGCTAGTCCGTGCCTTCCGAATTGCTCAGGAATACAACACAGACAGCAAGAGGCTGAAGCAGCCAGTCTGTAATGCCCCGTAGAAAGAAATTCATGTGTAATAACAAGCTCCCTGGTTTTATTACTAATGCTACTGTATAGTAAGAAGTAAAGAGGCAATTTGTTTGAATTCTGTGAAAAACTGCACAGTCTCTGTCCCCAGTTTATTTTCTTTGGGTTGTGCCCATACAGATGCGTGCAGATAGACCGAAGTTCCTGGCTGGAAGTGACACAGGCATGTCTGGGTGATGCTGTGCCTGAATAAACTAGAACTGAATGGAGCCTGTATCTCACAGAGCTTGCGTGGGCCTGCCTGCATACCGTATCTCTGTACATATACACTTTGCTGACCCTGAACTTACTATAAGTAACAAGGCCCTGAACTTATTACAAATGACCAGGGTCACCAAAGTGTTCTGTAGAAACACTTAGCCCATCCCAGTAAGTTACCAAGTGTTGTTTATGAGTATCATGAACAGAATTTGACTCTCTTCCAGTGTTTTTATTTTTACTTTTAATTTTAGGTTGAAATTTTGGAGGCTTTTCTCTTTTTCATTAAGATAGTCATTCCTCACTTTCTAAAAGACAGCTTGGGAGTTTGTCTTTCAGAATTGTTCCCTCTCAAAATGCTATTTCAGGGACCTTGGGCACTAAGCTGTCAGCTTTTCCTACTTTCCTCTCAAGGCACAATTGTCTAGCTTTCAGTCTTTTACTATGGGGCTTTAGTTTATTAAATGTTAGTGGCAAATGGACTTTTGACTGGAGCACCTGGAGCAGATCTTCCCTGAATGTCTCTAAACTCATCATTACTGCAAGGCTGTTTGCAAGACTTGATGACTTAAAGAGTTAATACAGCTAAATATAGATTAATTCTGGGTGCCTGCCTTTGCTACCTCTCGTCTTCGAAGTAGGGCTCTATAGAATGACAACCCAACTGTGCAAGCTGGACAGGAGGCACTATGCATTTCAGTATGCCCTAAGCAGAATGATCTTAGAAACCATATGTCCTGGGGGATATCCGACATATCCCAACAATAGGTACGTCTAAATGCAAGCTACTTATTACCTTGCAAAAAAGAGTTAGAGGATGTGTCTAATCCATGTAATTTGAGGACTCACTGCCCCTCACACAAGCTGAAAGCAAAAAGCAAAATGCAATTTTCATGAACCTCCCTCCTCACTGGGTTCTCTTACAGTGTTATGGGGGATTTAAAATTAAGTACTAAGCAGGTGGCCAGGTGAGTTCATAAAGATCACAGCTCACTGTAAAGTTTGTAACCAGAGTTGGCAGGTATGTTTCAGAGAAATAAAAATGTGACTGTCCAGTTGAAATAGTCTGTCCTCTATAAATAGGAGTAGAGGCAGAAGCTCCAGAATTTTGTGTATCGTGACAGTCATAGACCTCAATAATTTGGGGCATCCAGGCAGAAGTCAGAGACTTCACTAAACCACATGACTTTTCACCATGAACTCTCCAACTGCAATGGATTTTTTAGACTTTATTCATGCTTCCCCAAAGCTGCTTGAAATTTTGCATAATTCAACTTTTCAGGGTGGGTAAAGTCAAGAGGCATGAACTAGAGGCAACTTCAAAAAACAGTTTGAATGGAAAATTCATGCTTATCTCTGGCAGAATGTAGTCATATTTCTACACTTGTATTGATGTGCAACTAATGATATTTTATTTTTAAGGAATCATTACTCATGTTAGAAAATTAATAGGAAGACTGGGCTGGAAGAGTGATTTTGAAAATAAAGCTGTATTGAGAGGTTAAAAAATCATTGATCATTGATTTCATGCTTGTATAACTGTAAAAACAGAAGCAATTCTATTGAACAGCATTTCATGAGTGTGCATAGCAGAAATAAGCCTCCTGCTTAGTTTTAATGGCTTACTGACTCATTACAAGTAAATAATAATTACAGAGTGTTAAATGTTAATTTAAAGAAGCTGAGACAAGGGCCTTTAATTGTGTCTTTTTCCTGGCCTTTATCTTTAAAACATGAGGTTATTCCTTACTGATAGCCATGATGCTAAGCTTTTTGTGGACTCATGCCATTGGCAGTCATGAATTTAATCAGCAGATGATTTTGCTCCTAACTCATATTTGTAATTGCACAAAAAATAATGTTTCATTTTTCTAAAACATATTTCACATTCACTATTTTCTACTCTACTTTTCTTTGAATATGGTGTAGTTTTACTGCCCCTGCACAGGGATGTCTTGAAACACAGAATTTTCTATTCTTAGAAAATTTAAATCCCACGTATATACCTGTATTGGGTTTGCGTGGCAAGGTTTTGGTAGCAGGGGAGGTCTACAGGGGTGGCTTCTGTGAGAAGCTGCTAGAAGCTTCCCCCATGTCCGATAGAGCCAGTGCCAGTCGCCTCCAAGATGGACCCACCGTTGGCCAAGGCCGAACCCATCAGTGATGGTGATGGTGCCTCTGGGAGAACAGATTTAAGAAGGGGAAAAAGTTACTGTGCAACAGCAGTTGCAGCCAGAGAGAGGAGTGAGAATATGTGAGAGAAACAACCCTGCAGACACCAAGGTCAGTGAAGAAGGAGGGGAGGAGGAGCGGAGGAGAAGGGGATGCCCCTGCAGCCCGTGGTGAGATGGCAGGCGGTCTCCCCCCAGCCCAGGGAGGCCCACGGTGGAGCACATCTCCACCTGCAGCCCACAGAGGACCCCATGCTGGAGCAGGTGGGTGCCCAAAGGAGGCTGTGACCTTGTGGGAAGCCCACGCTGGAGCAGGTTTTCTGGCAGGACTTGTGAGCCCGTGGGGGACCCGCGCTGGAGCAGTCTGTGCCTGAAGGACTGCAGCCCGTGGGAAGGACCCACGTTGGAGAAGTTGGCGGAGGATTGTCTCCCACGGGAGACCCCCCACGGCGGAGCAGGGCCCGAGTGCAGAGTCCTCCTCCCCCTGAGGAGGAAGGAGCGGCAGAGACCAGGTGTGAGGAAGCGACCCCAGCCACCATTCCCCGTCCCCCTGTGCTGCCGGTGGGGGGTGAGTAGGTAAAGAAAATCAGGAGTGGGGTTGAGCCAGGAAAAAGGGAGGCAGGGGGGGAAGGTGTTTTATAGATTTAGTTTTATTTCTCATTATCCTACTCTGATTTGATTGGTAATAAATGATACTAATTTCCCTAAGTCAAGTCTGTTTTGTCTGTGACGGTAATTGGTGAGTGATCACTCCCTGTCCTTAATTCGTTATATTTTCTCTCCCCTGTCCAGCTGAGGAGGGGGAGCGATAGAGTGGCTTTGGTGGGCACCTGGCGTCCAGCCAGGGTCAACCCGCCACAATACCTTATGATTTTGTAGCTCTGTTCCCATCTGTTCTGTGAAAGTGGGAGGGATCAAACCTTCTTTTCCTTCTCTATGCCTTTTTTTCTTTTTTTCCCCTTCTTTTTTTCCTCCCTCTTTCGTTTGGCTTGTGCCTACAGGAGTGCTAATTGAGAGCTGTCATCTAGTGCAACCCCTGCTGACACCGAAAGGAAGTCTTCAAAAATAATTAGCTAAAGAGTGAAAGTGACACAGGGAGAGAAGAGACATGCTAACTTAGGGATTTATTTACAGTGTTTGAGGAGAGAAGACAGTGTTTACGGAGGAAGAAGAAAAGCCTGAGTACTGTGATGTCCTGGTTCCCCTACTTTAGTGTTTTGCCCTGAACATAATGGCCAAAGTGAGTCAGTTCCTGAAGGCATAGTAATATTACTCACAGACAAAAAGAGGAAGCAATACTCACTGCAAACAGACATTCTTCAGTTAACAATATTTAAACTAATTAACAATACTAGGTTTAGATAAAAGGAAAAAGAAAACAAGTGTAACAATGCAATATTCATATTATGAATAGAGGTTGCCACATATTCTATTATCAGCCAGAAATGTCAGCATCCAAACAGGAGGACCCAAGTGCAGTACAAGAACTACTCCAGAAGCATTTTTTTTTCAAAGGACATAATATAAAGGTACCTTTTCAACAACCACCATTGAATAAGCAATCAGCCGAGATAATGCTACATTGCAAAATGTAGCTGACCCATGCAACTAACAGTTCTTAAAAGATGCAGTAATTTGTGACTAGCAACAGGGATCAAAGGTTCAGGAGTACAGCTGACGATATTTTTAGCTTTCATGCTAATAACTAAATGCTTTGGACAAGTGGAAAGTTAGAGAATATGCCAAGTTCAGTCCAGCATGTGAATCACAGCAGTGTTTATCTACTGTGCACAAAAAAGCAAGGCAAGAAGTTAATATACCAAATGCATACTGCAGAGAAGCAGAGAAAGGTATTGGAAGGGCAGATGTGGGGATATGGTGGTAAAATCCTGGTGAAAGAACAAGGTTAGATACAGCTCTAGCTCAGTGCCCAACCAGTAGAAATGTATCTTCTGTATCACTTCTAGTAAATCTAGCCTTGAAATGAAGTACCCTGAGTTACAAACCATAACTGAGACAAGAGATATCATTATGCCAAAACTTAAAGACAAATCAAAACAATCATATTGCAATATGTCAAGGAAACAAGCAGAACTGAGAAAATGAGCCTGTGTATGGAGGATATTAATGCAGCGCAAAATGGCAAAAAATGAAAAGATTTGGAAAGCTCAGAGAAGCACCAGATGCAAAGACAAAGCAGCACGCAAATAGGAAACAGCATGCCAAACAGCGGGACATCAGTGAATGCACCAGACTACAGCATTGTGGAAAAAAAAACAATCCACAAAACTAAAACCCAGACAAATTTAAATTATATAGACAAAACACAATTAGGGAAATATGAATTACAAGTAGACTACCAAGCAAAACTATCTAGGCTTAAACTTCAGAAGTGCTACAGCCTTCAGCTAAACTAACAGTGAATACATGAACTTAATGACACTGGGCATGGGACAAGAAAATTTCTATGAATAGGCACAAGACCTAAATTAAATTTTTAAAAAGCCAAATACTGACAGCATGTCTAATGATAGCATTTTGAGCATGTTGAGTACTGCGGTCCCTGCCTCAGCGTGTAGGAGAAATTTGGTGGCTTGCAGGGCACGGACCGGCAGGTCCGGCAGTGAAAGATCTGGTTGCTTCCAATTGCAGGAGCCTCCTCTTGGTGCTTCAGGGGCTTGGTTCTTACTAACGTTTGTATAAATTCAGAAGGAAAAGGAAAGAAAAGAATCAAAGAAAGCAAAAGACATTGCTGAAGTCAGAGGAACCAGAAGTTGGGTAAGTGGCACAGTAAGTATTCAGAGGCACAGGTCCAAATTGTTTGAAGTAAGTAGTGATTAAATCTCACTTCCAGGGAAGTAGTAAGAAGGATGGAAGAATACACTTCAGCACTTCAGTGCAAGAAGACTGATTTTCACAAGTTATATTGTGTGAGAAATCCAATTGCCTTGCTACAAGTTGAGCATTACAAAGTAAATACTGATGTTCAGGAAAAAAAAAATCAGGAGAGAAAACTACCAGTAACACTACCAAAATAAACTGAAATCTATATTACAAGTTAGTGAGTGTCCTGCTGGCTTTAGGAAATACTCGTGGAGAGACATGACAAGACCATTGCAGATAAAGACTAAAATATCCCCAATCTTTTAGAAGGGATCAGGGATGTAAACATAAAATAAAATAAAAGTAAGCTGGAATTGTATTTATCTGCAGTATCATATTCAGGACACTTGTTAAACTCCCACTGTAACATGAATCTAAAAAACCCACAGTGAACAGAATACAGTAGATACCTGTGCCTAGAAATGTGAAATAAATTCAGCAATAATACTTCTTCTGAGGTGCATGCAAATACTTTGAGGTGTGTAGCAGCCAAATAGCCGAGAGCTGTGATTACGTTGGCCAGACTCTGTAAGTCTAGCTGCTGGTCACCAACTCCTCTGTCCTATGCCGTGATGTGAATAAATAGGCAAATTTGCAGTGTGGTGCCAATGAGGCAATGCTTGAGGCTTTGTTACACTGAAGGGAACAGCTGGTGGCTTTCCCTTCAAGGTCCCTATGGCTGTCTGAACAGAAATACACACAAACTGAAAAAGGACATCAGGCAACTGTGTTTGGATGTATGAAATTCATACATGCATTCAAGGATAAGAAACCATTTTGGCAGAAAGCAAGAACAAACTATCAAAACACATTTTAAAGGATACTCCCAAACATCTTTAAAACACGGTAGTGAAAAATGAATGCTGTGAGAAAGATCACGGATTTCCTGCATGAAGGAGCCCCACAGTATGAAAATAGAGAGATCCTCAAACAGATCAGAATAGAGAAATACATAAAAACCCCCAATAACTAACTAGGTATGTAACTAGGTATGTACAAGTTCCAATACAGGGTCTTTAAAAATAAAAAAAGCAAGAACTAGCTTAAGGTAGAAACTTGCCTCTCTCAGAGGAGTTGGACATCAAGGGAGAAGTTTCACTTCACTTCTGATAGGAGTGCATATAAAACACCCCTTGCATAATATTGGATCACTGTGAACAGAAACTTCCTCAAGAATACTTGGAATCCCCTCTGGAATGGAAACTTCTGTCCAGAGAAGTGGTGGCACCTACAGTAGCTCACTAGGACTAGAGAGGTGTGGAGAACAGATTTTATTTTCACACTGGATTCCCCATTTCAGATCTGAGCTCCTCTAGAAAGAATCACAAATTTGAAAATGTCAAATTTTTGTGGGAAAATTTCTGTTCACAAAAATTTCATTTTGTATTGTAGTGGGACTACCTGATTTAATTTAAATTTCAGTCTTTAATGGGTTCACAAAAAAACCAAATGCTTTGAAACAAAATACCTTTATCTATCTTTCTCTACATATATGCATTACCTCCATTCTGATAGTACACATTTTTTCCCAATTTCTTTCCACTGGAAAAAAAATGATGAAATCAACACGGTTTATAAATTTCCATGACTTCAGCGGAAATTTGCTGTCAACTGCATTCCCGTTGAAATAACTCTAACAAACTCGAGCACATGAATCCAAAAAGCTGACAAATAATCATTGTACACAGCAGAAACAACCTCTTTAGTACAGACTACTATTTAGATTTCTGGGAACCAGGCAAGCTCCCAGACCCAACCACAGTGACCATTTTAAACCTAGCAATGAAACATTTTAGGCATACAGTGCTGAACTACATAGTTTTTATTTGCAAGTTTTAATTGCAGTAAGGCTGTGCAGATTGCCTAGGAGTGCAACTCCAGCAGCATCACAGCAAACAACAGCCAGTCTAATGACCACATTCAACAGTATCAAACCACGGGGTGGGGGGAGTTTATATTAAAAAAAATCAAAGCAAATACATGGTAAGCCATTCTCTGATGAAATAGCACTCTTGGTGATGGTCTTAACAACACCTCTATAATGTTGGATGTAAAAATATGTATCTCCCTTAGCGTTACGGAATTTTACCGTACTACAGCCAGGTGTAACAAAAAGAGATGCTGAAAAGTCAAAGCATATTTTTAATGTGTGCAAAACCTGCCAAAATTGCAGGCTGTTTTCTTTTTCTTTTAGGAAAAACAATGTATTTGGAATGAAGCAGTGCATTAAACAAATAATAGCTACACAGTCATTCATACATGATGGCAGACAGGGGATACATATTTTTAAAAAATGAGGATTTGTTATTCCATCCCTAACAGAAGACAGAAATACAGACAGGGAAGTACATTTTTGTCTGAGACTGAGATGCAGGATGGGCAGTAACACTAGCCCATCCCCAGCAACCAGCAGAGACTCTCCAGCATGGCATCACCCAAATAACCTGTACAAACCAAGAGGTCTTGAATGCCTCCAGAATGACAGATTGAGAATTATGCCTGAATAATTATGCCTTGTGCATAGCAGAAGAACCTTGAGAAAAAGAAAATCTAATTTACAACCTAGTCATGCCTTAATTGCTATTTTTAAAAAAAAGAAAGAGAGAGAGAGAGAAAGGGAAGTTTTCTGCAGGTTTATTTTTTCAGTGGTAAAACTTCTGGGCATAATCTAGGTTGTTACACACATTAGAATTTTATGAAATTCATGATAATATTATTCATGTTAAAGTTGACTGCTGCAAGCTAGATCTATTTTTCTTCACTTCTAGAAAATATTTCAGAGTAAACTTTAGGAGATGGTGTGACTTCTGTGATATACCATCAGACAAGCTAATGGTGGAGAGTGATATCAAGAGGCTATGAGGTTTGTCTGGGGAATGCTTTCTGTTGTGCAAAGTGTATCAATTCTTGCACTTCTGGATTAGCAGAGATTAGGGGAAGAGAGGGAATGGGCATTTCCTCCGATAAACATCTCACCTTTCACGTCAGGCTCAATAGGAGCATTGAGGATTGGCAGGTTGCAGTGAAAGCTCTAGGAAAAACAATCCCTTCTCCTAGGGGTGTAATTTATAATAAACTTAAACCAGAGCACGAGCGGGATAACCAAACCAGCCACGAGAGATTTGAACGCCCCAAGAAACTTCTTTATTCTCTGCTTACATCTTATTCCTAGCTGTAGACAATACTTGAGGAATGAGAGCCCCAACCCAAAAGGCCAAACTGGGTGCCTAATGCATCCCTGTGTAGGTATCCAAGTCTGGTCTTTATATATGTGACAGGCTGCCTTATTCTTCTCTTCCTATGGTTATTATTGCCTAAACCCATCCCTCTCATAAGATCCCCTTGCACTTGATTACGCCGGCACACCCAGAGCTGCTATTTAATTACAGACTCCATCCCCTAAGCTGTCCCTATTTTTCCTGCTTCTTTGTCTCATCGGAAATCAAAGTTCTTTGCTTTTCTGGGGCAGGCACTCCCGTAGCTGCGGCTCAGGGTTTCTTGCCCTTGTTGTCGCTCTCTATCCCCATTGCCCTTCCCTCTTAGCTGTGGGCAGACACCGACCCTCCCGTGGCTGTGGCTGTCAGCCAGAGAGAAGACGTCCACGTGCTGTGGGTGACACAGATTTTCATAGAAGTTGTCGTTGTGGCCAACACACCAGCCTGCTTACGTGTCCTAAGATTGCGGCCAGGGAAATGACACTTCTACCTGGATTCAGCTCTTGTATTTTCACTCCTTCCTGCTAATGGGGAGCATTGCAGCTGGACACAGGAACCTACTCCCCGATTGCCCAGAAATCAGATTTTGTGTGTCTTCCAGGGATAAATTTTAGTGAATTCTCCCCTATGCTCTTTTCTCCTGCCTCCCTCCCCCTTATCTGGTCATAGAGGAGAAGTAAGCTTACAGATTTGGAGTAATGATTTTTACCTTAAACTAATGAATTAAAAAAAAAAAATCATTTCTATTTACCAGTAATTGTAATACGGAGATGCTGTGAACTATAAACTGTCATGTCATGCGTAAAAGGAATGTTAATGTTGAACTCAAATTCTAGCTGTGCTCATAAGCTCCATAAATCACAACTATAAATAGACCTGAGTTAGTGCCATGGGGAAAGCCTCTGAATATTCATAAGGCTCTCGTTTCATATTTTGTCACCAGAATAAGCCTTGAAACTGTAAGCAGTTTGCATCCAGTGAATCAGTGGCAAGGTAATGGCATTATGATAACAAAATACATCAGTGTGATAAACAACTGATATCTGCAGATCATCTATATTGTCCTTGTGTGTAAAGTGAAAGCCATTTATTCAAATGTCATAAATAGCTACTTTGATTAATAACATTAGTTGCCCTTGATAAGACGGTGTTTTCTTGAGGATATCTGGAGGCTAAATATATTATGATATTCAGAAAAGAAGAAGAAAATATTTTTTTCATATTTCTTACACATTCTGTAATTATTATTCATTACTTTGATGGCATCATAGAGGCAAATTATGCATTAGAAAAATAAAATCCTTTCTCTGAAGATTTTATAATTTAAAGGACACCACATTCTTCCCTCAGAAACATCTATTGATGTCTGAACAATTTTTTTTCAATAAATGGTAAATCCCCCCAAAAAAGTGCTTTAGAACAATCACACTAATCATGTTTGTAAAGTGGTTTTAGTAATTATTTTAAGCAGAAAAGCTGATGGAACAGATACAAAAATTAAATTAGCATTTCATTTCACCATTTCAAAGAATCCTTTTTTGTTGCCATTTAAAGAGAAGAAATCCCTTCACAACACATTTCTTTTTAAATATCTGAAAGGAGGGAACAAATATTCTTGAAAAGGGCAAAGTAACGAGGGGGAAGCACGTTTTAGCTCAGGCTGGAGAGGAAACTCCAGGAGTGTAAAGGAGCCCAGATTTTGTCTCCAATTTGTGATACAAACAATAGGCAGAGATAATATGCAAGCAGTTTAGATGAGAAGAACAAATATTGATAAGCAGTTTAGTTATGTGAAAATCAAAAGGAAAGCAAATGCCAATTGTCCACAGTTACCAAAATTGCTTGGAGGCAAAACGCGCTTTTGAGGCCATATCTGGTTACATCAATATATGCAACATGGTGATGTGCTGGAATAGCTGAGGAGAACTCCTGAACATTTATTTGAATTTTGCAGTAGGAATCAATTCAACCGTATCAAAGGTGAGTTGAAGTGTATTAATGAGTAACTGTGAGAAAATTTCTAATATCGCTCCTCAACTTGCAATGCTCTACAGCCACATGGAGGATAAAGTTCTTCAAGAATGTTACTCATCTGTATATACTGTTTTATTCCAAAAATTACTATAAACTGATATCTTCTCATGAAATCCCTTTTTTGCATATTGGATATTTTGAATTTTATTTGCTTATTTGATGGCAAAGTTTATATGGATGCTCATCTCTGCAAGTTCTGAAGATCAAACGTGTAATGGATCCTGACCTTCTGAGATGGGGAGGGGAAACGAGGTCACGCACCCGCCACGTCTTCACCCCAGTCGTGTCTTAAAGTCCAGTCAGTCTGTGTGAACTCGTGCAGTTTTTCACTGAGGGCACAATGTGAGTTGCTGAAAGCTTAGTTCAGACTGAAAAACCTTTACCGTGAGCAAGAAAATAAGCGGCGGCAGGAATCCAACCTGAACCCATGATTTTTAACTCGTGGGTTGTTTTTGCAAAGGTGGCTGTGAAAAGAAAAATATTTAGTGGTTAACTGAGCACATTTATATTGGTATCATTACAAATAAGACCATGGTTACAATGGTACCAGTACTGTGATAAACACATTTGACAATATTCATTTTTGTTTTAATCATTCATCCTTACTGGGCCTCTAAGAAGTCCCAGATATGAGTTTCTATTCCCAAGTACACACACGGGAAAATCTGAAATCCAGATCAATAAAAGCAATTTCATCATATGTACAAGGAACGCTGAATAATATTAAAATACACAGTTTAGTATTGTAAGAGATGTATTAGATATTGTATCATGCTTCTCAGTGCCTAATATAAGTAGTGTAATTTTTATTTTGTATTTTCAAAACTAATAACTCTCTATCTCCTTCTATTAAGGTAAAGGTTCTGAATGCATTATTCTCCTGGTGCCTCTGAAATCAGCATTTCTTTATAATATACTGAGATACCGCATCAGTATTCCTCTTAGTTAAAAAACTCAGTGCCTGCTATTTTTTTCTTAAAGGCAGTAATTTCTAATACAGAAAGTGCAACAAGACAAAAAGATTAAAAAAAAAAAAGCAGAAAAGGACTCATGGTAGCTTGGGATGAGCCTGCTCAAATAAATTAGCAATGCCCCATCATAAAACTGACTTTGGCATTTGCAACTGAAACAGCCTCATGTATTAATTGATGGATTGCTCTTACTCATTTGGACCCAGCTAAGTGAGCACCTAAGGGTCAGAATTTTGGGGTTCAGTTACCCACCCCGGCATAAATTACCGCCTAGGTTTAATCCATTTTTCTCTGCAAGTTTGCTCCATTGCTAAACTGATAATAAGGAGCCTGAGCAGTTTCATGAGAAGAAGCGCCTTTCCTCAAGTTCTCATGCAAGCTACAACAGCAAAACAATTGCACAATATCAGAATAACTCTAAGAATTAATGTGCGATTGGGGACAGTAGTTAAAGGCTTTCCCATGACTGTGCGGAAAACATCTAAGGGAACTTCCTATCCTGAAGAACTGCTTGTTCGGAGAGAAAAACGCAAAAGAGTATGTTACACCCCTAGTCTCCCTAGGCATACAGATACCCAGAGCAAGGCACAATTAAGGTCAATGAAATTCTTTTAGCAAAGTCTGTACTGCTATTTGACAAAGTGTGTTAGAAGACTTACTTACACTATTCTTGGATTTAATAGGAAAGTAAATCCACCAGACAAGCTCTTCTAAAGAAAAATAATTACATAATTCTGGTTTAAGTATTTTTTTTAGTAGAGACTACCAGTAATTCTAATTATATTTCACAGTTTCTTGCCACTTGACAGGGATTGCTCTGCTTTTGAATCTCAACCTGGACTTGAGCTATGACTATAATAAAAATAATTTATCTTAAACTGCTGTCATTAAAAACAGCATTAAATTAGTCCTAAAATAGTCACAAGGAAAATAATATAATTTTTGAGTATTATAACTGAAAGCCTCAGGCATCTAAGGGAATGAGCACTTTCCCACACTTGACCTACACTCTGCTTTCATACTTCCCTCTGGCAGTAACTAAAGATTAGAGATTAGCATGGACTTTGAATAAAAATAGCTAAATTAACTCAGGTGTAGCAAGAAAGTATTCACACATTCCTCCTCAAGCTTAAAACAGATCTGAAGATGGGATGTGTGGCATACGTGTGTCCCTGCTGCCCCAGGGGTCTGGAAGACTGGATTAATGGTTGGAAATTCCACCAGGCTGGGTTTTTTTCCAACTCAAATACAAAACAGGAACTATTGACCAATTTTACATGGAAATGTTATTAACTTATTCTGTGTTGCCTTTTAAATGCTTCTGGCATGTTAAAAATTACATTCAAATTTCTAAGACTGCCAGCCTCTGAATATTTAGACATGAACACAAACAAAAACTGTGCAACATCAGTTCCAGCCAGAAAACAGAAATATTTTTTATTAATAGAAAATATAAGAAAAGAAAAAGAAGTCTTTTAATTCCTAGGTCATAAGAAAGCAACATCATCTTGTTTACCAAACAAAGAAAATATTATTTGAATAATATTCCCTGATAATACTAAGCCTGTTGGTGAATATTTAACATGTACTGCTGTGATACATGACCAAAGATGTAGTTTTGACCTGGCCTGCTAAACTTCTCCAAGATTTATCAGTTTTAAGAAATATGTCCATACTGAACATACCAATGCCACTATCCACCTAAGAGAGTCCAGACCAACAAATTAGTAATGCTCCCCTCTTTCAGTCTTAACATTGTGTAGTTTTCCTTATTAGTCATTTCATATCTTTCACTTTAATCCAGTAGTTTGTAATAATAGGACCATTTCTGAATACATCACTGTAGTAAACAAAACCAAGCAAACATAGTTATTGTAAGGGCAAAAAATTGTCCCATCTTTCAACTCACACATATTACCTAAAGCTCAGATCAAAAAAGATCAAAAAGGCACCTGTACCCATTGAAAGTCAATGATCTGCCACAATCAGAAACCTCGATGTATTATCATTTCCATTAGGTCAGTCTTTGCTGCAAGAATTAAAAGACTGTTAAAACAGAAATAGTCCCGAGATTTAATTCACAGAGATTTTAAGCTGTAGCCTTAGATCTCCCTGGGTGCTTTCTCTATATTCTCTGCATTTTCCATGTGGCACTATTTTTTGTGTCATCATACCAAAGACCATTATAGCACTGCCACAAGAATGTTAGCAATGATGAGGTCTTGACTCCAGAATTATGAAATTTCATTTCTGATGTAAGGAAGAGCAACGTTTTACAACCAAAGGATTAAAAATGTAAAGCAACTTTGTGATCAGGCTGCCATATATGCTGTTCAACATCTCCCTGAGGAGTTAAGGAATTCTTTACATACAAAGTGAATAGCAGATTGTGGAATTACAATGTCATGCTTTGGGCAATGAGGAGCTCAATTAAAATGGTTAGGGCTTGCATGGAAAACCAGGTCAGTAGATAATATCAAATGAAATATGAAAATCTGTCACGAGTAAAGGAGATTCCAGTGAAGAGAAGTTTTGAATTTTCCCCTTAGTAAATACACATCTTATTCAAAAATCATTCCAACACAGGTAACAGATTCATTACGAGATACTACTTATGGAGCAATTAGAAAATGGTGTTACGTGTAGGGTGGGCTTGACCATTTGGGTTAGTGCTTTATATGTAGGTAGGAGATGGTGGACTGAGAGAAACAAGGGTTTGCAAATGACAGTAAAGAATTCCAAAGCACAAGCTATTTCAAAATGGTGCTGTGAAAGATGCTGAGCAATACTATTTCTGCAGAACCCCTCTCCATGGAGCAGTACAAAGCATATCAGTAAAACTGATACAGCAGATGTGGCGTAAAAGGCACTTGATAGGCTCTGGTCCTGCTCAACTCAAATACATGGAACAAACTGCTGACTTCTATGGTTTTTAGCATCTAGGAAAAAGTCAGTCTCTATAATGAAGGTCAAATGAAATATCTGAAACTGGCATTTTTACAGTTTTCAGCATCATTGAGCAATGTCAAAAGCAGACGTCAGCTATCATTCTAGCACCCGTAAGTGCAGCTGTCATTCTCTATTCCCTGCTTATGTGTTTCTTCAGTTTTGTTGACGTTGTTGTAGAGTTTGGTGGGAGAATGAAGAAAACTGTAAGTGGAGTATAGGGGATGGCAAAGGTGAAAAAAGTCTGGTATTTTTCTATATAGGTATATTTTAACCAGCACTTCTACTGATAAATAGATGTGCCTGAAGAATATGTACCAAGAGCGTAAGACACGCTCAGATTAGAAGTCCACGTAGCCCATCTTGCCTCTACTAATAGTTAATAAAGGATTCTTAGGGGAAAGAGGGTAAGTACTGACTGATTCGTTCCCTAGCGTAACCTACCATATTGCAGTAGTTTACAGGTTTCCTAACTGAATTCAGGATGAATTTTGATGCTGTCTCCCACAACATATTTGTTCAAAAATTAGAATGTTATGGTGGGTGGGTGGACAACTAGTTGGATGAAAAACTTGTTGGATCGTTGGTCTATGAGGGTGATGTTATTGCATCATACCCTACTTTGATGTCTGTGACAACTGGAGAATAAAGGGGTCTGTCCTGGGACCTGTCTTAATAGCTTCGTTGAGTGTATTCTTGTCACATTTGCAGGTGACTCCAAACTGAGGGGATCAATTGATACGCTTGAGGGCAGAGCAGCCATCCAGAGGGACCCACAGAGGTTGGTGGATTAGGCTGAGAGGAACTCCATGAAATTCAACAAGGACAAACACCAAGTGCTGGCCCGAAGAGGGCAGAGCTTTTGGATTGACATGGGCTAGGGAGCAGCTCTGTGGGAAAGTCCCTGGCGTGACCGTGGGCAGGGAGCTGAACAAGCACCTGAATTCTCCACTAAGTTACAGTGAATATGCAGAGCTGCTCCCAAACACTTAACAACTGAAAGCTTTCCATTAACTTTAATTACCCATTTCCCTTATCTCAAGCTTAGAAAACCAATATACAAGTGTAGGAATTCTGTGGATTCTTTTTTCTTTTTGACTTCTGCTTTGCAAGATGGTAAGATTTTGAAAGTAAAAAGAGAAGAACTTTGTATAGATATTAGGCATTGGCTGCAGCACTGTACTCCAGATTTAATCAAAGTTTAGCATTATTTTTTTATTTGGGCCCATTTTGAACATACAAATGTATGCACATATCTCTCTCTCCATGCATATTCTAGGTGAGAAAAATGTATAGTTTAAAAAGTACCATTAGTAAGTTATTTTACAAGACATGCATGGTTTATATGGGCTATGTAGGTTACCAGTTGAGTTACAATACATTCTTCTAGGGCAGGGGTTAGAAATACCCACTTAATCTGTGTTAATTCTTGATGATGACTATTATCTGGGTTCTTTCTGGATGTAAGGAGCCAGTCAAGAGGTTCTCCTGGATTGGGAGAGGGATGGGCGAAAGGGAGTTACCTACTGCACAGGAAATACCAGAAAGAATTGTCTCTTGTGGAATGCGATATTACTAAGAGCTGTAAGGTTTTCCAAAGGCACACTGTAAAGCTTTATCTGAATCACTTTGATTTGCTGTTGTTGTTATAAGGCATATCCTAAACCAGAGTTTGAGCCACCAACTTCTCAAAATTACTGAAAATGTTTCCTTATAGAGTAAATAGCACTTTAGCTTGGGAGGGCCTTAGACTGGCTGATGATTGTTGGTAGCCATCCACCCCCAAATGGTCATGACGTACAGACAGAAAAATCCTTGGAAATAAGCATCCCCAAGTCCAATTACAAACTGATCTGGGGCATCACCCCAGCAAGGACACAGAACTTCTTATTCTATTTAATTGGTTGGTTTTTTTTTTCTCTATAACTGTGCGAGGCTTGATTTACCCAGGCAAAGCTCCACAAATTTTATCAGAGCTAAGTCATTTCACACTCATCCAGAATCTGGCAGATTTCATGTTTGGAATATTTTTGCTGGGGTACTGTAGTAGAAAAGCTTAGAAAACACAGTTAACTTTAGAATCTCAGATAAATTAACTGTTACTTTCAGATATGACCTTCACTAGCAGCCCAATGAAAAATGATAAAGACTCAAAATCTTTGGGGAAAATTCTTTGCTGAGGACCTCCAGTTCCTTCAGAAACTAAGGGGGCTTGTGCCTATCTGGTATCTCTTATCTCTTATGAATAAGTCAAGAGCATCTTGAATACTGTTTTGTGTGTGAGTAATTTGCATGGATTTGGAAGATAATAGCAAGTCAGCAAGCCAAAAGGAACGTCTGAGCTGCTTCTGATTTTCATCTTGCAGTGCTTAACAGTATCTTTCATAATATGGGGAGAAGAGAGGAATGTTTAAATTACATTGCTAAGAAATTATCTTATTTCCATGGACAGATTCCTTTTCATGGGCCTGAAGGCAAAGAGGGCTGACACGTGTTCCTTATTCCATATGGAATTCAGCAGTTCAAGCACTACCCTTACTGAATCCAAACAGGTTCCCTGCATGCAAGGATATCTTACATGATTTTTTTCAAAATTAAAATTGCACTAGAAGCAAGGCAATGGTTGGCTGTCTTAGCAAGAGATGCTTTGTCCTAATCAGAGCTTTGAGTTTACCTATAGGCATAATACATTCCTTAATGCTTTTTGATATATAGAATAAAGACCTGTTTTGCATCTTGTTATAAATGTGCAGCTTTCCAGCATATCTGTACCTGTTAATCTGAATTCCAAGATTTTATTTGAGATTTTGCCTTATCTTACAGTGGAAGCTTAGAATGTGAGACAGCTTCCCAAGAAAAGCTTTTTTTACTGCATGACTGAGCCTTCTTGTCTGGAGAACTTACCTGACTATGAATTGCACTATAAAAGCTGATTTCACTATCACCTTGCTTTTTTGCTGCTATAATGGGGAAGCATCTATGGAAATCACTGAAGGAAGTTACATGTCCACTGAAGTCACCATGCAAGCTTTGCTAGTGACTTCATGACAGGAAGGTGTTAATCCAAATTTTCGAGGACAATATGGGGAGGGAAGGTTCAAGAAAAAGGACAAAGAAGAGTGAATGGCAAGAAATATAAAGATCCCACAGAAGAGAGAGACAAGTGCCAGAAGAAAGAAACAAGAAGCAGAAGAAATTAAAAAAGGGTTTCAGGTCATTACATTAGAAATATAAATAAGAAGGGGTCTATTTGAATGCATATTTGCTAGTCATCTTTCCAAGAGCGCTCCAAGCAAAAGTTTGGAAACACTGTGTTACAGATACAAAAAGTTTTAATGAGACAGCTGCTTTCCCCCTACATTTAAATTTTTGATTTTGTAAGCAGGATTTCCTATGCAACTGCCTATTACCTAATGAAATTACTGTTTTAAATACTGGAATTGATGCTTAGCAATTTTTAAGGGTTTTTTTGGTAATACAGGCATTATTTATATTACAGTACTGCTGAGAGAGCTGTACCCCATTTTGCTAGGTGGCAAGCATAAACATAACCCTTCTCCAAAAATGCATATCATTTATCTAGACAACATAGAAAAATTGTAGGACACAGAAAATTGTAATGTTTTACTTAGGAAAGACAGACTTAATAGCAAGTTGGGGGTAGGATTCATCTCTATCTATTTACAGACATGTTTTAAATGCCTAATCTGTCTTCTCTTTGTAGATGGTGGAAAGAAGGTGCAAATTATCTGATGTATTTTAGAATACTGTTGTAAGTTTTAATGAGCAGTACTCTAGGGGTGCCCATTTCTGTGTGTTATCTGTAGCTGATATTGAGACAACTAGCTCAGATGGGATTCTTTTTTTTTTTTCAAAATAAAAAAAAAGTTAGAAAACATTAATTTATCCCTATTAGAGCTTTTTAGAGCACTTCTATATGTATCATTTTCATCATATACAGGACATTTGTCTGAAAAACAAACAAAAAGCATGAAAAACACTCAACATCAGAATAATCCTTTATTAGGAAGAATGCTTATATGGATCTTGGGAAAATATAACTTAAGCCTTCAGTCTTCCTGCTTCAGATTCTGAGAGTCAGCGTACAAGGTAGGCAATCTAAGATGTGCTTTCTTTCTCATCTTTATGCTGCTCCATTGTCCTGGTTTCAGCTGGGATGTAGTTAACTGTCTTCCTAGTAGCTGGTACAGTGCTATGTTTTGAGTTCAGTATGTGAAGAATGTTGATAACACTGATGTTTTCAGTTGTTGCTCAGTAGTGTTTAGACTACAGTCAAGGATTTTTCAGCTTCTCATGCCCAGCCAGGGCACCTGACCCAAACTGGCCAACAGTGTATTCCATACCATGTGACGTCCCATCTAGTTTAGGAACTGGGAAGTGGGGGGGCAGGAATTCGCCGCTTGGGGACTGGCTGGGTGTCGGTCGGCGGGTGGTGAGCAATTGCCCTGCGCATCATTTGTACATTCCAATCCTTTTATTACTACTGTTGTCATTTTATTAGTGTTATCATTATCATTATTAGTCTCTTCTTTTCTGTTCTATTAAATCGTTCTTATCTCAACCCAGGAGTTTTACTTCTTTTCCTGATTTTCTCCCCCATCCCACTGGATGGGGGGGGAGTGAGTGAGCGGCTGCGTGGTGCTTAGTTGCTGGCTGGGGTTAAACCACGACATCCATCTTATAAAAATAGAAATTCATAAGTACATATAAATAATGTCCAACATCATTTGGCCCATATACAATGTTATAGACATGTTAAACACCGGAATCAAAAAGTAATAGAATGGTTTGCATTGGAAGGGACTGTTAAAGATCATCTAGTCCAACTCCCTGCCATGGGCAGGGACATCTTTCATTAGACCAGGTTGCTCAAAGCCTCATCCAACCTGACTTTGAACACTGCCAATGATGGGGCATCCACCACTTCTCTGGGCAACCTGTTCCAGCTACCTGTTCCACCACCCTCATTGTAAAAAAATTTCTTATATCAAATCTAAATCTACCCTCTTTCAGTTTAAAACTGTTGCGCCTTATCCTGTCATTACAAGCCTTAGTAAAAAGTCTCTCTTGATCTTTCTTATAAGCCCTCTTTGTATATTGAAAGGCTGCAGTAAGGTCTCCCTGAAGCCTTCTCTTCTCCAGGCTGAACAACCTGGTGTAGCCTCGTTACTGGTTTCCACTTAGACGTTGAACCATTGTCTCTAATGCTTTGGACACAGCCATTCGGCCAATTTCTTATCCATCTAACAGTTCATCCATCAAACCCATGTCTCTCCAATTTAGCGGCAAGAGTGTTGTAGGGGATTGTAACAAAGACCTTACGGAAGTCTGGGTAGATGACATCCATAGCTCTTCCCTTGTCCACTGATGCAGTCCCTCCATTGTAGAAGGCCACTAGATCTGTCAGGCACAGTTTGCCCTTGGTGAAGCCATGTTTGCTGTCTCTAATCACCTCCTTGTCTTCCAGGTGTTTCAACATATCTTCCAGGAGGATCTGTTCCGTGATCTCACTGGGCACAGAGATGAGACTGACTGGTTGGTAGTTCCCAGGGTCCTCCTTTTACCTTTTTAAAAATGGGCACGATGTTTCCCTTTTTCCAGTCTCTGGAGACTTTGCCTGACTGCCATGACTTTTCAAATATGATTGTGATTGGCTTGGCAACTCCATCAGCCAATTTCCTCAGGACCCTGGGATGCATCTCGTCAGGTCCCATAGACTTATGTACGTTCAAGTTTCTCAGGTGATCTCGAACCCAATCTTCACCTACAGTGGGAGGCACTTCGTTCTTTCAGTCCCTGCTTTCAGGTTTAGGGGCTTGAGAGATGTGGGAAGAGACATCACCAATGAAAACTGAGCCAAAATTATTGTTGAGTAACATCAGCCTTCTCCGTGCCAGTTGTCACTAGTTGTCCTGTCTCATTTTTGGTGGGGGGCACATTTTTTTTAATCTTTCTTTTCTGGGTGTTGTACCTGTAGAAGCCCTTATTATTATTCTTTGCATCCCTTGCCACTGTATATAATGTTGCTTGCCAATGTATATAACATTGTTATATACATGTTATGTACCTTGTTATATACATGTTATACACTGAGGTCCTGGTACTGGCTGTTCCGGGACCTCTCACTCTTTCATTTTCCACATCAAATGTTATTGTTGCAGAACCTGAGAAATTTTTTAAGGCTTGGAAAAAAAATCAAAACACTCCAATAAGAGAGATGCTTTGTGTGCTGTAACTTGCTTATTGCAAGGAGTGAACAGGGCCGCATCTTCTCAAACGGAGAACTGCATAAAAGATTAAGTGGATGCTGACTGCCAGTGCCACTGGCTGTGAGAGACAGCTGAGTGTGTCTAGAGAGCAATTCCTCCTGGGCAGGGGTTCTCAGTGTAGCCAGACATGATTTATCAATACGATTACTTGACAAGATAGAAACAAATGTACATTCCTTTGTAATTGTGGCTCTTTTTCACCAGCAATAGAGGCAGCCCTTTAAGAGTTGTGATGTTTTCAACTACTTTCTTCCTTGCCTTGTAGCCGTTCCTTCATATGTGTGCCTTCCACATGCAAACCACTGTTGTCTTAGTAGTCTTTTTCTTTTCCATTTATCTTCAGAAGTAATACTTTTAGAAGTCCAGCTGGATTTATCACAAGAAATCTACCACAATTAGAAGCCCACTGCAAAAACTATTTGAATGTGTGTTACAGAAGTCATAATGCTGCTGATTGAGCTGAGGGCAGCTTTATGCAGCCTGTGCCATTTTTTTGAGAACTGACTGTCATATTCCTTTTTTTTCAGGAAAAAGAATATATGCTACCTTTCTCAAAATCCTAACATTGCTTTCCATTATCAAATACATCTTTTAAGTTAGGCTTTGCTTATGCACTCTCTCTAGTTTTAAAGCATCTGTGGTGAGCACAAATGACAGAGGGTTTCTGGTTCAGTAGGTATATTTACATTTCAAGTTTTAAGGATTTTAAGGATTAACGTAATAAATTACCTGATTTTCTGTGATTATTCAGTGTGGTACTGCACAAAGTGTCTCACCATACTTTGCATATGAGACTTGGAAAACACCTCCCTCCACAAACAGCAACTGATCTCGTAAGGAACTTGTAGAAATATTTTCAAAAGTGGACATCTAATTCAAAGCTTTTGCACAAAAAGCAAGGAAGGGAAGGCAGGCATGATAGATACATCAATGAGTCAAGGAACGTTCCCATAGGAGAGTCAATTTTTACATTATTTATGTCTCTTTTCAGCAGTGAATGTTTAACAGTGTGGATCAAGCAATGAATTCTCCAGTATGTGCTCCCATCTCTGACAGCATGGCAATATCAGAGCTAAATTTTTCTACACAGTTTTTTCCTGAGAAGCACTTCTAATTTTTACCAGTATCCATTTAACAAGACAGTAACAACAGCTTCAGCTCTCCCCAGCTGCTTAGATGCTGTGTATTACTTTCAGGGCTGAAAATGTTGCAGTTGCTCTCCAAAACAAACAGGGAAAACTGTTAGAAACATGGCATCTCCTATAGAGATGAAGATAACATCACATGTCTGGGACCTTGACAAGGTTAGCCTAAGTTTTAACTTAAGATTGTACTTTGACGGTTCAGTAATCCTGTTTTCTACTAATAATATGGCTTGTGACACCCCTGTTGTGAACCTTGCTCCTATGGTTGGGTTCTTCAAGCAAAAAAATTTTCTCCTGAAAGAGGTGGTACCTTCCTTTTCTGCCTTTGCATTCACGAGGGAGACATCACACAGCCGGGACAAACACCGCTGCTGCCAGATCCCTCTGGCACTTTCTGAAACAAGTGGACGAGCTAACACTCCAAAATGATCCTGAACATCTAGAAGCCAGTGACCCGGTGTAAATGGGAGTGTGGTTCCACTGATGCTGGTACCCGATACTCCCAAAAGCCCCCCAAAAGGGCAGAAAATCAAGTAATAAAACAGATGTACCACATACGTGCTTACAGACTGACAACACTGCTGCACCTGAGCCTTGTCCACAGGTGAACCTTTAACGCATGGATGTTGTCCAGCAGGATGAGCAATACCATTTATACACAGAAAAGAAAATGACAACTCTGTCTTCCTCTGGCTGAAAGGATTTTTTTTTCTTATTCAGATCATAAGATCAACAAATGAATCTTGAAGGGTCTGGAAGTAAATCTGGGCTCCGAGATGTGTCAGTACTAAACTGGAAGAGCCTCAGAAAAGAGCTATTTAAAGAACCAAGTGAAGTGGATAAGAAAGGGCACAAAGCAGCTGCAGGCAGAATGGTAGTAGCCTTAAGGAGAGGAGGGGAAGAAGGGGGTAAAATGGGACCCATCCGTGGCTGTTTTCCACGGTGCTTCCCCTCAGTCTGCAGGTCCGGAGGTGGGAGGTGGAGAACAAATGGCGCTTGACCCGTGGTCAGCCACTTAGATCTTACGGAGGTGGTGATGGGGGAAACTACACTAGCTGGACCAGCTGCGGTACCTTCAGAAGTATCTTAAGCCGGAGCAAAGGTAACGTCTTTGCCCTTCAGTCTTCAGCAAGTTTCCTTGCTTTAAAAAAAAAAAAAAAATTGCTGATTGCATGTTCTAAATTTCTTTTATCCCCCGCTCCTCATTTCACAAAGTCGTCAGGCTTCCTTCCTATTTTTTCCCCTTCTCTTCCCTGTAGTTAAGTGCACCTCAAAGTAAAACTGTAGAATGAGCACGGCATTTACCATCCTTCCACTGGCCATTTCCCTTGTGTGCCGTACACCTTTCCTGCAGCTTGTCTCAATATGGTTGGTGACTCTTTGGAGCAGGATGGTCTCTTTGGGAGTGTATGGGGTGCAGCGTAAAGAAGACCCAGTACTGTTTGGTCTCAAGGTAGTATGATAATAAATAAATATTAATAAACCATATTTAATGAGTCTCAAATTCTTCTGAGCAACAGCTTATGAACTAATGCTGCCTGCATTTATGTATGAGGAGAAGTCCACTGATGGTACCACAAATATTAGTACCTGGTAAATAGCCCGTGGTTTGCGGATTTGACGGCAGGCAAACAAAACTCATTTATGAGAAGTGGTAGTTCTCAGGGGTTATGCTGGTACATAGTCAGCCACTCACCAGCTGCTTAATAATAATAAAAAAACCAAGAAGAATTAGACAAATATATAAACAGACACACACAGAAATGCAGGCAATATTCTTCACCAACCTTTTTTTTTTTTTTTTTTAAATCCAGCACTCAAGGCTGGAAGCCAGGGAAGTCCAGGTTTTTGACCGACATTATAATGCAAATCCATCTTGGAAGAAATAGTTAAGAGGGAAGTATTGATGTTTTAATATCAATCAAAAAGGCAAAAATAATTTTGGCGTTGCACTGCATAATTTAATTATTTCAGAGGTTAATGAACAGGAAGGTGTTCTTCTGCTACAGAATTCTTGTTGACTCAGTTGATACGCAGGTTGCTGCCAACCTTACTGTCTGGGACTCATCCATGAGACAGCAGGTCAGGATGCTGAATGTGGCATTCAGCTTATTTCTATTATACTAGCTAAAGGCTTGCATTACTCTCACAGAACTGCAAACGGTTTGGACACATAATTTATCCTTGTATGCACACAACACTCACACCTCATGGTCTGTAGGTGTTAAAAGTATGTTTTACACCTGGTCTTCATTCTCTTAGTTCTGTATTATTACAGCACTAGTATTCTCCCCATATGTAGCTGCAGTTAAAGTCTGTATTTATCTGTAATATAGCTATGCTATATCTAGCCTGCTTTTGAAAGGTGTTGAGATTTTTATCAAGGCATTCTGAAGGTATGAAATATCACTATACAAAACAAAATTACAAATACTGTAAAGACAATTATACAAATAATACGAAGTGTTGCTCTGTTCTAGCTAACAGGATCTGCTGGCCAGCTATTAAAATCTGACTGCTCCTTCATAAGTTCCAAGTTTAGATGGAGAGATTAGCAAATAAGATTAGAGTTTATTAATTACATTTTATTTCTTTTTAATCCAAGGAACAGAGTACTAATAACACACATGGTATGGTTACTCATAGGAACTCTTGTTTTTGGGTTTTTCAGTTAAAATACCAAATTCAAATTTGTCCATCAAGAGATTCTGGTTACTTGTCATACTTGTCACGGAGAATGGCAGCTAATGTTGATAGAGTGTAGCTGAGCACATTTTGAAAGCTGTGAATCCAAATTTCACTAGTGCAGGTTACAGCTTTGAAACTAAAACTAGTTCACGCACTAGCTAAATCATATGTTACTTTAGTGAGTGACTCTTTCGGTACAAGCAGTCGTCCCCAGCTTCATTTGCTCATACAACACAGAACACTAAACATGCTTCAGGTGCAGCCCCTCCGTATTCAGGTCTACATTAGACAATTAATTATGTGAAGGCCTGCAAGAACCTGTAGAAATGCACACTCATGGTGGTAGCTGGGGTTTTACAGACATTTAAAGGAAAAGTAAAATAATGTTAAGATTGGCAACAAGTGAATCATATGCCTAAGCAGGTTCCTTGAATTCTTGGGAATGGCCAACTACGCAGTGGCAGCAAATCCATGCAACTCCTTCAGGGCCCTCTTAGCTACATGTCTTTGATATCATGGATCCAGGGCATTTTACAGACCTCAGGTATTTTTAAAAATATACAGCAGATGCGGTGTTAAATCCTTTGTTCTCAAGGAAAGGAATACTTGTACTGTTTGTGAAGGACAATTTACATGGATAGAGTTTCTTGTTTTCTAAATTAGCAGGTATCAAACATGCTGCATCAGTCCTTAGTGTCCTGCCACACATGGAAATTTTATTTAGATGTTGAAGTGAGCAGTCTGTGCTCTGGGTAAAGCTAGTCTCTGGGTAAAGCTATCTTACACTGCAAGAGTGAATTTTTCTTAAATTCACCTATGGGCATACTCTGTATGCTAATACAAATCAGATACAACTGATCAGCCTGGGCTGATGTTTCCATTAGGAATTGTACTGATTTTGGTAGCCAAACTAGTTCATTTATAGCAAAGTCATTTATCCCCTCATGATAATGCATGGTGTCACAAAGACAGACTCCCTCTTTCCAGGAAAAGGCAACCACATATAGTTATTTGTGGTCTTTTGGTGCCACTGTTTCTAACAAATGAGAACGTGTTGATGAATCAGGTACGACATTAATTTGCATGCCATAAACCAACACCAGTCATCTTTAATTTGCATTAGCATGCTGTTGTGGTTTAACCCCAGCCAGCAACTCAGCACCACGCAGCCGCTCACTCACTTCCCCCCCACCCAGTGGGATGGGGGAGAGAATTGGAAGGAAAAAGGTAAAACTTGTAGGCTGAGATAAGAACAGCTGAATAGAACAGAAAGGAAGAAACTAACAATGATAATAATAACAATGATAAAATGACAATAATAATAAAAGGATTGGAATGTACAAAACAAGTGATGCACAATGCAATTGTTCACCACTTGCTGACCGATGCCCAGTTAGTTCCTGAGCAGCAATCCATCCCCCTCCGGCCAACTCCCCCCAGTTTATATACTGGGCATGATGTCCCATGGTATGGAATACCCCTTTGGCCAGTCTGGGTCAGCTGCCCTGACTGGGTCCCATCCTGACTTCTTGTGTCCCTCCAGCCTTCTTGCTGGCTGCGCATGAGAAGCTGAAAAATCCTTGACTTAGTCTAAACTCTGCTTAGCAACACCTGAAAACATCAGTGTGTTATCAACATTACTCTCATACTGAACCCAAAACATAGCACTGTACCAGCTACTAGAAGGACAATTAACCCCATCCCAGCCAAAACCAGGACACATGCAAAGCATGTCCATAGGTGAATTAAATACATAAAAATGCATAATTTATAACATATTAATATCTAAATATTATGGCATATATACATTTAAATTTTTGCACTGAACACTTTTAAACTAGCAATGAAGAAAATAGTATGACTAGGTTGGTTAATAAAATAGCCATTCACTTCTTGCATATTTGCCATAGGGAATACATACATGCAGAATATAAAGGAGTATCAGTTGTTGCTCTATTTTGCTAAAAGTCCTTAGTGTTGTTTTGTGCCATCATACCCAGTATGATCTGGGAGGACTACACCGGTGTATTTATTTCACAGGGTACCACGTGCCTACAGAACACTGCCTGTTCCCAAGGTGGTAAATGGTTAAAGAGGTAATTACCAGAGTGGGAGAAGATAAGAACACAAGGCACGGAATAAGAAAGACTATTTAAATGCAGAGCAGAGAGTTATAACTTTTTTGTTCTATCCTTTAGATATTTCTGTGCTTTTGTATTAAACAGGTGAACTTGAGTTCACTTTTACTGGGTCAAGTAATTTTAAAAGTGACCCCTTCTAACCCTGACTATTTGCTGGCATATTAATTCATGCCTTCTGGTGTTAATGGCAAAAGATGTCTTCACTGCAGAGAAGAAGGATTTCTAATGTATGACAAATTAAATTTCAAAATTTGATTTTGCTCTAAATCATCTGATCAAGCGAAACTGTTCAAAATCTCCCGTGAACTACAGATTTGTTGGCAGCTCCATTTTGAAACACCAGCAAATGTTACTTCACTGCCCACGTGTGCCCCAGGCCTTGCAACTGAATGTCTTTAGATGTAGATAAACTTCATTAAACAGCTGAATGCATCCTAAGGGTCCGTGGCTTAAAGCCAGGGCTGCTGTGCCTGGGCTCCATGGAAGAGCACGACTGTCGGTGATGGGGCTGCCCTGCATCCCCCCATGCCTCTCCCCGGATCCCGGAGTGCTCAGGGTCCCTGGGCTCTTTGCTGAAATTTGTAGACCCCCTGATCCCCAGGGATGGAAGGTCACTCAGCGAAAGGTACACCCAACAAAAGATGTTGAGCTTGATTCTGCAAATGCTAGTGAAAAATGTCAGCTGCCTCTATTTTTACTTCTGATAAGCAAGTAGAGTTTATTGTGCTTTACCCATTCCTATGAGAATAATTTAGTTCGCTGCCTCCTGTGAACCTATTTAACCTCATCAGCTTGACAATGGGCTGTACTGGTCCCCTTGTGACAATAATCTTTAATACCTTGTGTTCTCTGACTTCAGAGAGCCAGGAAATTAGTCTGGACCATAGATGAGTTTGCAGAAATAGCAGTTAGAGAAAGCAAACAGCTTGGAAAGTAACCATATTTGGTACTGGAGCTATTGAAAGACTGTAAACATAAAACCTACAGATATCGGTTTCACAGGGTCACTTTTCAGAGGGAAACTGTGTGATAAACAGTGTTTTTTAGAAAGGGAGCTTTTTCTTGATTTGAATTATTCATTTTTACTCTTGACCATTATTCCTATGTTGGTTGATGATAAAGCATATCATATCAAATAATAATATGGTATCATAGCAACATAAAGGAAACCAGTCTCGCAGATTCTGGAGATGCTGATATCATTGCATTTAGTTAATGCAAAACAATTGTTGAGCTGACATCTTCGAATAGGTTTATTTTCCAGTTAAAAAAGTGGTGCTACTATCTGATATGACATTGTGCCTCTATGTTGCTTCAGGCTTCTTTTAAAAAGTCTCTAAAAGTCAATTCTTTTTTGTAGTAACTGTACCGTTAAACAACTTTGTCATGGCCTTGGCTCTTGAACTAGCTGTGCTGGAAAATATTTTTCTTTCATTTTAATGTCAACCACCAACCCAAAGCTGTCATTGCAATAACATTGAAAAAGTTGTGTACCAGCTAACATCCCCTGCTGTGCAATCTTTTTTTTATGGGGTGGATGGGAGAGCAGCTATTTCAAAAAACAGCTCACAAAGTTGTGTAAGATTAACTAGGGTCATATTAACAGGAACTCAAACAGTATTTTTGATATATGCAAATGTTTCAAAGCTCATCTTCCTGACCTGAAATAACATAGTGCTAGAGCTGGGTGGGGGAAAAAAAAAATAAATCCTAGATATAAACTTTACTTCTTTCAAGAAGCTGCAAAAATGATAAGAAGTTCAAGCTGTGTAATTATGTTTTCCTGCAGAATACCTGCAAGCATGTTCTCATTCTCAATTTTTAGCAAAGTGACAGCTATGGAAATAAAATTCTGCATTGTTTCCAGAAAGCAGCCCTTCCTCCCTAACACTGTCATCTCAAAATTACATTGAGGTAGAGAGGATACAAAATTTATGGACTGGAAATGAGACATGCTTTTTACAAGGCATCTCTGAGAACTCCAGAACATTTGCAAGCATTTTTGCCACTGTCATTTCAGGTTTTCTTCAGAAATTTGTGTTGTTTTTACATTACAGCAAAAGCTGCTTTTGTCTCCAATAATGTACATCGCAGTGCCATCTAGCGTGGGAAGAGAAGAATGTGGAAAAGAAAATGGATGGTTTGAGCTCCAGTCTGTATTTTCCCATGGGATTGTGTTAGTTGTGGCATTATAGCTTACGAAAGAGAATTCTTTACTTAGTGTTTGATTAACCGAAACTGCCCATCTTGAACTCTGGTTGTGTAAAATGGGCTAAAAAATACAAAGAGAAATATGAGAGAGACGGTGCTTTAATAGTTGGTCATTTTGCAGTGAAAATTGCTCATAAAAAAGACTGTATGTACCCACAACTAGTTGGAGCCAGCTAAGCTGCTACTGTCTAGATGAGACAATATATTGCGACACTACGAACAGAAGAAACTTGAAAGGTAAATTCAGAAACTGAGAAAACAGTTTTCTCTTTTTCACCAGATCTCATCACGGCAACGGAGATCGGGCACCACAATTACAAAGGTCTGTTGACCCGCAGCCACAGGGAACGAAGTCCTGTACGAGAGCTGGACCAGCCTTCAAAGTGCTCCTTGCCCTGATGGGTATTATAACACGCTTGAGCTCTGTTTCATGCCTGAGATATGCATCCCTGAAAATTTTTCCTCATGGGCGGACTCGCTTTCTCTGTTACGCTTGTACGGACCGGAGGAGGAAAGAACAGCAGCCCTGATTCAACAGGCAATGTTGACTCAAACTGGATGGCCTGTAGTCTTCCAAAGATATACGAGAAGGTCTTGCGAGCTCACCCGCTGCTTTCCCAGCTACGTCTTGGCTTCAGCCTGCAGCTGTAAACCCCCGTACACATCGCGTATTTCTGGGAAACATCACTTGGCACCATGTCCAGCACTTAAGGGGCCGGTGTGCAAGGGCTGTCTGCTGCAGCGAGACCTCTCCTGGGCCGGCGGCTGGCAGGGCTGGACCCTCTCCGCTTGACCTTGCCCCTCTCCACACTCCGGCCAACTAACGCAAAACCAAAGCAGGGATGCTCAGGAATGACGGGCGCTTCCCACCAGTTCCCCCCCACCAGAGCTCCTGGCCGCTACTGGCACAGTCTGCTGGCTGCTGACTAACACAGGGAGGTTTCACCTGGAGGGCTCAGGCCAAGCAGGTTAATAGATATATGCACTAAAGGACAAGGTTTTAGCAAATCCAAATGCTAGGCAAGCACCTGCAAATTAAAGGAGACAATTTATATGTGACTTTTGTAATGGCTCAATGGAAAGCCAGGTATTCTTATGCTTTATGCTTCCTGCTGTCAGCTTAAGTGCAGCAGCAAAATGATTTGGGGAATTTTTTTCGATCCAGATGATGTAAAGGACTTTGGAGGAAGCAGATAAAAAAAGAAAAAAAGCACATTTTTTCTCTTTGTCGAAAGAGACAGGTATGTGACTTCTATATCAGACACTGTCAAGATTAAAACATGTTTAGAATTTCAATTACTTCTATATTTAATATTGATAAATCTAATTTACAGCATTTCTGCTCCTTTAACCTAGCGACAGGATTAATATTCATGAGATTGCTTTTGGTGATGTGCAAGCAATTCCATAAGTCAAATTCACTCAACCTGTATTTGCATGGAATATTTACCTTTTCCTTAATATCTTTAATTTTGTCAACACTGAAAGCAGATCATGACTTTGTTTTTTAAGGTTGGTACAAAAATCACCAAACTGTTTCGACATTCAGCAGAGTGATATCCTTGCCCCCACCCCCCTGGCAAGAAATAACAAAAAAACCTCCAACCAAACACAACAATAAATAATGTTGTTCTGTCCTGGCAAGCAAATTCTTGGCATCTAGTAACTTTTGAAACTGTAGCACTACCTGCTTTATTTCTATGGTGATAATGGTAAACAGAGAGGATACCAGCTACATTCCTTTGTGACCTAATGCAAGTGCTCCTAGCCAAAATTACAGGGTTTTATTAGTCAAATTTTTTAGCTCATACTGAAATGCTTTAAAAGATAATTTTGTTAAAAAAGGTCTAGACCATTTCTGTTGTTCCATTATTAGGTAAATGGTTTGCTATGTTCCATCTCTGCTAGCTGTCACTGGGGGTAGCTTAGCAAATGGTGATTCAGCCTTTGGTCAGAAGCTCATTGTACTGAGCCTGCTCCAGATGTCATAAATACATCTTGTTGGGATGTTTTATTTCTCTCACTTCCCTGCAGGCAGCCCAGACTGGAATGGATTTATGTATTTTTATTTTGGGACTGTTTTTGCTGGAAGGCCTACAAAAAAAAGCAGGCTTTGCATTTTGAGAGAGCTGAAGTTGCACACCATGTACATCTTAATTTAGCTATTGAGTTGATTTATGCTCAGAAATATCTGAAGTGGTCTCCCTTCAATACCTTTCAGATCCTGAGATATCTTCTTTCTTTTTCTTGTCCAGCTCCAAATGAGAACAGTTTGGATAAGTATCAGCCTTAGATTTTTGCTATTAAATTTTGATTATCTTTTTGTATGAACAGTTCTACTGAGGCTGCCTGGAGAGTATTCTGAGACCCTTTACTGTAGCTAAAGGTATCAATTCTGTACAGTATAATTATCTCTGTAAATGTCAGTGTATCCATTGCAAAAAAAAATAAAAATCTGGTTTATTTACTGGAAGGATTCTTTTAATAGAATACGTTCATTAGAATATTCCTGTCACATCTCCTCAGAGGTGCCTACAGCCTCCAGCTGAGCAGAGCGTACAGAGATGCCTCTGAACGGACTGACGTACTCCGATACACCGATCAAACAAAGCAGGCGCAAGTAGAGTCCTCACCGGGCTTCAGAAAGCAATATACTTGCGTTACTATAGTACTGCGTCTCCAGTAATTAGCCGGCGTTAGCTCTGCCCCGTCGCTGTTTCGGCAGCGTCCCACTGCGCTCCTTCGCCTACGAGGGACCTGCCCCGGCTCTGCAGGTTTGCTCTTGGGCACTTGTTGGCTCGTGAAACCGGCTGCAAAAGTCGGGGGCCAAGCCTGGGCTGGGACTTCGCGGCTCATTTTGCCACTTGGATGGGTGCGACAAAGATATCTGCTCTGTTGTGTAGTAGTTTTGAATTGCTGGCACGTTCCGCAGGGTAAGCCGAGTCCAGAGTAAGCCGCACTTAAAAGTGAGGAAATTCAGGAATGGCTCCACCTCAGGAGAGCTTTATTAATCCCGTGTCCTCAGCTGTCCAAATGCGATTTAGCCACAAGCTGAGTCAGAGCCCTTGGTTTGCATTTTCCAGTGAAATTTTTGTCCCGCTGTTTATAAAGACATACCCATTAAGACCTCATTTTGTCCCTCACTACCCACTGGTGGTGCCAAAAGAGGGCAGTGCCTTAGTGCATGATCCTCTCCTTTTCTAGCATGCTTCATAAGCAAGTAAACAGAGAACATCTAAATTATCCTTAAACGTTGCTAAAGCAAGTTAAATTAAGTAGGACAAGTACACCTCCAAGACGCTGCTTCAGGTTCTTTTCAGATGAAAGTAAGCATCTGTTTCAAATCTCATTAAAAATGTTAGAAAGTGAAAGTAAGTATCATTATAGAAAAGAAGAAATTAAAATAAATTCCAATTCTTCAGAACAAGGTGATCATCTCAGATATACTTGTATGTGATGTCCTTAGGAGTGTAGAAGAGTGTGAGAAAGAAACAAGATACTTTTATTTCTTATTCCTAGTTATATGGCAAATATCACATTGACACTTCCTATGCAAATATACCTTCTATTACTTATTTCTTAAACTGTGACAGCATAGAGGTAGCACACCCTGATATGTATATTAGGCATATGTAGAGAAAAGTCCATTTTCTTAAGAGAAATGTAAGAACTTACCTCTCTCTTGCAGGAAAGTAACCTTGAACATCTGCAAATGGTTCTTTGAATTGCAGCAAGAGGAGGGAAGAGACCATCGTTAAAGACGTAACAGTTGTTTGACCCTGAGACATGGGTGGAAGTATGGAACAAACTGGAGATTGTCAACTAATAAGTCAGATTCATGAGGTCATAACTTTTTTGGGGGTGAGTGCTGTCAGATGTTATAACATCCTCTACTATGGCTTTATTACTGTCCTGTGCAGCTTTCTGAGCAAATACTATCAGCCTGTCTTTTATTCCATCTGTGCTCAAGTATAATACCGTTAATGTCTTGTATGGGTAAATTAGAAGGTTTTTTTAAACTATTGAAAATTAAAATTGAATACTAGTTTCACAAAGTTGGGTGTTTCTCTCTGAGTTTCTCTTTAAAACTATTTCTTTATATGCCTGCTTAACTTATCAGGGCAACTGAGACTGACATTTGTGGTATCTAATGCAAACACTGCTTTTCTATGACATGATTAGACTCTGGTGCCAACTTTTCTTTTGCTGGCAACATTGTGCCAGCTCCTCTAAACAAACTGTTTCATAATAAATATAGAGATATCACATACAAATAAATTCAGTGGCTCAGCTCCTGAAGGCATCAGAGCAATATCTATTACTTGATGTGCCATAGCTTGTCATGTGTTATATGCTGAAACAGAGAAAAAAGGTAAAAGAAATTAGGGAGCCACTTCAAGGAGGGGCAGGACTTCAGCTGGTCTTAAGATGGGGCTCGATAAGCTCAGAGGGAGATGCTGTGGACGTGGGGCTGGGGCTGGATAGCCCAGAAGAACTGAGTTCTGTGTGACTCCGGGACACAACGCAAGGTGGACTGGCTGCCTTCGTCATCCTCGTCATCCTCAATCAGCTTCAGCCTCAGTCTTGGCAATAGGGGAGTAAGACTTGAGTTTGTTGGTGCATGGGTGCTCGTCAGAAAGGTATGTTTCTATGCAGGTTTCTACTTTATCACATAACGCACATCTACCATGTGTTTGTGGCTAAGTGGTCTTAGGGGCTGATGCAGTCTTAACACTAGAAGACTTAGAGTTTATTAGCAAAGACATACAATGACAGCTAAGCCTAAAACAAGTATATCATAGTCAGTTCCTCCATTTGAGTAACTGCCAGCATACATGTCTTCTCTGAAATGACTAGTTTGTAAATTATGGTTTTAATCTTCCTAAGTCTTTAAATTCTAGAAGTGGCTTGTGTTTATTACTTTTTTGCTGCAGTTTCTGTATAATTCTAAAGCGTGAAATCGTATGAAAATTATTATTTTTTTTTTATTCCAAGATAACTACTGTAAAGGAAGTGTAAAGTTTTTTTCATGTAAATTATTCCGGTTTGCCTTCTGGAAAATAGGTAGAAGCAAACTTTTCTGAGTACTTTTGTATCTTGTTATTGTCAGCATCCACGAAACCCCACTAAAGTGCCTGAGAAGTTTATCCCTAATATTTAATCATGTGTTTTTCCTCAAATATTTATTGGGGTTTTTTTACTTCACACTAGCAGCTGAATTAAACCAGATTATCTTGGAACTGATGAAAGTTTTTATCAATTAGCTAGATGATGACAGTGTATGCTCTAAATTTACAGACAGCATCAAGATGGAAGGAACTATCGGCAGCTCAGGAGACAGAATTAATGTTCAGAGTAACCTTGAAAAATGAAAAAAAAAAAGATGCTATTTAATAAGCATAAAATTACATTTGGGCAGCAATAACCATCTGCACTGAGCAACTAAGTGCAGTAGGTTGACCTATAAGAAATAGCTGGCTAGGGAACAGTTGTGCACAGAAGGCTCTAGGTGTCATACTGGATCACAAGCCAGCAAGGAGATGAATCAGCTGAGCGATGGCTTTCTTCTGCAAGATGCGCAACATGTAAATAAACATGTAGTCTGTAAAATATTTTCTTCATTCTGTTGAGCACAAATAAACAGATTTTTTTTGTGATTCTGTGTTTTAGTTTTTAGCTTTAAGTAACTTAATCCAGATTTTTTTTTCCTGTCACATGCCAGAAAACCGGCCTCACCATCCCCTGTACAGGTGGCTTCAGTAGCTGATGTACTGTAATCCCTGAGTGACCACTGAGCTTCATGCAACTTCTTAACCTTCAGTTACAGCCCTCCCCTTAGCCCAAAACATGATGATGACCTTGAGAGATTCATATGAGCTTTCTTTTTCTCACACTTGATTTATCAAAAACCTGGTTTGGCTAACCTTGTTAAGGAATAACAAAATGTCAGGGGTTAAAGTCATGGCTGTTTTCCACTGACGTAACTTGGGCCAGGATTTCACCCAGGGATATAAAGCGATTAATCACATGCCACACAGCAGCACAAAGCTGTCGTGAAACCCAGACTGTCCGACCGCGTGGCTACGCTCCCACATTTTGACACCCTGTATTGGAAGAACCTCCAAACTGAAGCAGTAGTGCAGAACAGGAAGATTTTACAACAGCTCCATAAATAGGTTATTAAAAAATATAGCTGTCTGTCTTTGTAAAGAGGGAACTTGAGCCTCTCTTCTCAGTCCAGTAGGTGAAGTTTGGAGCATGCTGGATTAGACAGCTGTGTTCAAGAATGAGAAGGTAAAAAGAAATGGATCACACGTGCCAATGCGTGAGAAATTTCACGCGCAATGCGTGAAAACAATGGAAGGTTCCCAGTGTCCAGCTCTGAGGTCATGCCAGGTACAGAGAGAGCATGAGGGAAGCCACAGAGATGTGATTAGGAAGAGGAGGAAGAAGCGTTCGGGCAGGATGAGTCAGCGGCGCTTCGGCACACAGTAGTCGGCAGAAATAGGCTCTGAAATGCAGTCGGGACCACAGAGGCTCAACACCTTGAAAGCAAGGTTGCAAAGTTGAAATAAGGACGGACGCCTGTAGCTGGGCCAGGTTGAGGTCTCGGTGTTTTATTCTGAGCTGAAGTCAAGAACAAACAAGAATCCTTTCATGGTGTTCAGGGCTGTGATATACATCCCTACTTTGTTGCTTCATTATGCAGCTGTGTAAAGATAATTCAGAGAACTATGCTAGATTTTTCATCAACAAGCAATAAAATGTGATAAATATGTTACATGGAATGGCAAATGTTAGAATTAATAAGCTGAAATGTTGACGAATTACTGTTTATATACTTGACATGTAATAATTGCTTCATTTATCATCTGAATCTGGAAAACTTAAATAGCAGGCATATATAATTAATTTTCTCCCCTTGCAAACTGCAATTCATTCCACACTCAAAGGAGTCAGTGTTAATTTCTTTTCTATCAGCCACAGGCCATAAGTTAATGCATTAAAAAAATCAGAACATTTAAAATAACGGTCTAATTAAATTATATCCTCTACTGTTGGAGAAAAACACATGATTCTTCAGGAGATAATCAGTCACCATAGTAAACACCATTTAGTTCTTCTCACAAATCTGCATCTACCCACTGGCAATCTTAGACTGTCAAGATGAAGAATTCACTTTACTGAACAGATGAAGGATATTGACTTCAGCCTCATTAGCAACTTCAAATGAGAATGACAATGGGAGTTCATTAAATAATAATATTTTTCCATATACTGATTTTCCTTCATCATGCAGAAGAATATGCTTTATGCAGAGTCTGACAAAGCCCACATTTCTGATTCATGCTTCCCCGTTGATCACCTAGATAATGCCCTTTCCTTAGAGTCTTTCCTCTTTGAGCAGCAAAGGCTTGCTATGTCCTCACCAAAATCCATAAGGCAGATGGTGCCCACCTCAGCGCAAAACGCTGGAAGTGTCTTGCTCCAGGCTGGATCCATCCCAGTCCTTGGGAAGAACTGGGGACTTCTAGGAGGACCACGTCAGTTGATGTGACTGCTCATAAAGCACTCTTCACAAAGTCCTGTGGAGTGGCAGAGTCCAGTTAAAGACCTGTGGGCTTTTACTCATACAGCTTTGCTAGTCAACGAACCTCCAAATAGGTGTAAGAGATCCACTTAATATATACAGCTGGGAGTAACTGTCAGAGAAAGGTTGTTACTAGACTGGCTACTTTTCCACAGCAAAATGAACTCAGGTCTCTCACAAATAGCTCCCCATTTGCCTATGCATAATCACTTAGACTGTGTGTGTAGTGCCTGTGAACATCACCCATGGAGCTACTCCAAGGGCTATTTTATTATAGAATTGTTACAGCTGAAAAATAATTGTTTTTTTCATCTGGTAGACATTCACACGTCATAAATATAATTAAATTCTGGCAAGAGGTTGAGTACCTCATGTTAAAAAATTCACCTCAGTGTAATCTATTTACTTTTAATGATGTTTTTCCATCTAAGTACTAGCAAGAATCTTGAAATACTAAGGATAAGGAAATTTCACAAGGTGAAAATAATGAATGCTTCCTTGTGTACGGCCACTACCAATTAGTTCTCAGTTCTGTGTTAAGAATGGCTTCTCAAGTATTTTTAATTTCAAGATCTTCAGCGCAGAAGAGCATGTGACTTCTCTTACCACTCCCTACTCCAATTAGTAACTTAATTCCATGTAGAGGGAACTAAGCAGAACTGACAGACTACAGCTTCTTCTGCATTCTTGCAATTCTCTTTTTCACAAGATACCATTGAGGTCAGGGGCTTTAGAAAAGGATAGAAACCTGTCTCTTTCAAGATGCATTCCAGCACCTTTCTCATGGAAACTTAGGGAGGTCATTTGTTTATGCAGGTTATTCCATAGTCCTCCCTTTGGTATTTAAACTTTCAAGAGAGTGCTCCAATACTTGCTGTCTCTAAGAAAAGGCAGACTACTCTTTAGCAAGCTGCACTGGAGGCGTGTGTAATCCAGAAAGTTCTGGCTCCTGCTCCCACAACTGTTTAGGCGTTTTGCACTAAAAGGTCATGGGAAACAGCCTACAGAAGCTTCTCAGAGGGCTTCGCTGCTTTCTCTTCCCAGCAGAGTGCCTTTGCCAAGGGGCAGTCGGATCAGACTCCTTTGGTGCTCTCTTGCTGTGCCCAGCAGGGTGGTGGAGAGAGGAGGGGAATTCTCCTCTTCTTGGCAGCGCTGAGGATGCTCACCTGGGACACAAGTGATGAGCATTTGAGCTCATTCTGGCTCAGCCCAAATAGTTAAGACCCTGTGTTTAAAGGTGAGTGGCAGTAACTCCTCTTACAAGACTGCAGGAAAAAAAAGAGCAAGCCGATTGTCCGTACTGAAAGGGATATGTTCAGCATCTAAATCCCAGAGATCATTTTAGGCATGAAATCTAATTTTACGTGAGTACCTTCTTGTATCCCTGACTTAGCTCTAGGGTTAAATGAGAGACAGTATGCTAGTATTTCTTTGTAGCCAGCAGAGATGCCCTGTTCTCTCCCTGTCCCTCTCCCTTGGCAGACTGATCATTGTCTGCAGCTGCAAATTTGGCCCCTGGAACAGGAGCACCTAGAAGAAATGTGGTGCTCAGCACTGGCACGTCCTTATCCCTTTGCTGATCATGTGTCATGACCCAGACTGGACAGACCAGGGAGTTGCATTTAATTCGAAATTCCCTTGGGCTAAATTAAGGTGAAAAGACACCAAATGATCAGTTAAAGATTTTATTTAGGACAAGCAAATGGAACTGGGGAGGCGTGGTAGTAGGTGGCAGGGTTTCTCACAACAGGAACTGGCATAAGACTACTTCTGTAAACCGTGTAACCATATACATCAATTCAGGGAATAAGGAGATCCCTCCCGTTGAGTCACGAGGTTCAGAGCAGACCCCCTTGCTTTCCAGACTCCTCCTCAGAGAAGGGTCTGGGGCGGCTGGATCCACTCTTAGTCTCAGACCTGGTCAACGGTTTACGTCTTGAAATTTACGAGATGTATGGATTGTGGAAAAGGAAAAAGAGAGAAGAAGACAGAGAGAGAGAAAGATTTCACCGGTTCTGGGTGCAGTGTTGGTGCAGTCAGCTGAGGGGTCCAGTCCCGGTGGGCTTGCACACCCGGGGCTTCAGTCTGTGTCCTTTTATCGTCCTTGCCCCTCCTTCGGGCCGGCACCCGAACTCATCAGGCTAATGAGCAGTCTGTGAGCCTTTGGGCTTGGGGGTCATTTGTGGAGTAACTTCTCCTTCCCTGCGGACATGGCCGTTGTTTGATCTTTGTATCAGAATGGGGAGCTGCGCACCCTCCAGCACGCCCTCCCCCTCCTGTTGCTGATGTCTGAGCTGACGGGCTTTTCACCTTGGTTCCTTGCTCTGCAGGGTTTGTCTTTAAGCAGAACTTGCCCCACCACAATGTTTGAGACATTAACTCTTTCAGTTTCACACATCATGTCAGGAATCACCTACGGTTGCGTTAAAGAGTCAACGTAACCTAGACTCACTAAATCTGAAGACATTGTATGCAGCAGAAGGGAAAGTCAATCCAAATCCCTTTCTCGTAACAAAAACACTGTTTCATATGGGTAGACATCCTCATCATGCAGTTGACTGGATAACCTTATTGCAGCTGGAATACCAGGGATTTTTGCCCAGTGGCTGTTTATAAAGCTTCAGAGAAACAACAATAACAACAAAAATTTGTGGCAGCTGAAGCAGTGAACAAACAATTTCTCTAGTGTTATACAGAAAACTATCAAGTGAAACTTCTAAATACACTTTGTAATTCAGATACATTAGCAGTAATTATTTTTAATAAATTGTAACTGCATTATAACTACACTGCAATTACACTAATTGTATTGAAGTTAATGTGCCTGTATTATAATGTGGATTTGTTTTCTCTCCTTAAACCCAAGTAATCAGGTGAACTAATTACAAAGAGGTGTTTGAGCTACAAGATAACCACTCTTTGCTGGCACAAGTCTAGCCATGTTCATCATCTCAGCTAATTACAACTTGTCCTGTTCACTACAGAAGAAGGTCCTTGGCCTTCTCCAATAAAAATGCTGCAGACAGTAATCTGAGAAATAGGGCAACATTTTAAAATATTGGAATTCATACTGAGAGAGAGGATGTTATACCAATGCAGGATAAAATCACTTACCATCATTACTGAAGATCCAGTTTCAAGTTTTTGTTCTCCTCTAGATACAGCAAGTACCTGAACTTATGCCTCCTTATTCATTCAAAGTTAGTTTAAATAAATAAAGTTATTAGTGAGATCTTTCCAGGTTACCTGAGGTCACTCTGACAAGGTCTTCTATATTTGATCAATTTAAATTCTTGCGCAAATTGAGGCAAGTCTTCAAGAAAACTTTTATTGAATCAAAATGGTTTTATCTCCTCTCCTCTCCTCTCCTCTCCTCTCCTCTCCTCTCCTCTCCTTTTTTTTCCCATGAATCACTGTTCTGTTCTAACTCAGTTTTCCTTTTACATGATTTCTTCCTACTTTGTGTCCCCTCTCCTCCTCAGATTATCTTCTCTTTCCTTTACTTTTAAATGCATGGTAACATTGGGGTTTCTGTTTGTGTTTTGGTTTTGTTTTTTGTTTTCTGGTTTTTTTTAAGTTAATGAAATGAGGCAACTAATATCAGTCTAAAAAAAGATTTAATTGTCAGCTCCTAGCAGTTGCCAGGCAACAGCCTACAATGTCACCAGTCAGTTGATGGTTGGCTTAATTACTGTCTAAGTAAGTATTGTTTAGGCTTGAATTGTCTCCTTTAACATGGTCCTAAGGTGAAGACCACTAGGCTAGAGGTATCAGGTCCCCACACAGGAAGGATAGCAAGCAGTAGGATTGCTAATTGCCCCACCTAATACAAACTTTCTTCTATTATCTAATAAAATAATCTGTGCCATCTGTTTTTATACAGCACACAAACTCTCATTGCAATAATTGCTTTTCCAAAGGTACCTGGACACCTGAGCTTGCAGGGGGATGAAGAAGCCCATGTGCAGAAGCTGTGCATGAGTTTTGCTGCTGGTCTGCACAAATACAATTTTGTCTTTCTGGGACTATAGAGTCCTACTGCTCACATTAATCTATTAGTATGAATCTTAATCTGCACACTTAGCCTGGATAGTAGGAGAGGGTAAACTGAAATCCAAACAGACATTGTTGAAAAAAGAAAGAGCTGAGCAGTTCAGTAAAACAGCAGAGCAGATGGGCTTTCTCAAGCTTTTCCTAATCCACTTCATGTGAAGAGAAATGAAGAAATTCAGGCAAGATCTGAACCAGGATGTTAAGCTGGACTGCGGGAACCTTAGCCAAAATTACTGTCCAAAATATCCTTACACATCAGTCACCTAAGTTTGGTGTGTGCCTGCACTTGACCTGTGCTTCAGATATTTTGAGTTCTTCCCTTGCAGGCTTATAACTGCTTTGACCTGAACACTTGTGCATCTGTGCTGGTTTGAGGTCCTGAATCTCCTACTTTTGCTAGCATGCTTAGAGATGATCACCACTTGTGAGCAGACATGGTCCCCCGTCACAGAACTGCAGCCAGGAGGTTTTAAAACACAGCCAGGAAAAAATCTTTCCCTCCACATCTAAATATTTTGACTTCTAGACTACTACCCCAAAAGTGGGGGACCCCTGAGATTTTGGTGCAACAGAGTCAAATCTTTTTTGCCCACTTCTTGCTCAGTGGTCTTCCAGGCTATTAGCTAGTTAGATTATCTGGGTTAATATAATGAGAACAAGAAAAGCTACTTGGATAGAAAGGCAAGATTCCTGTGACCAGAAACAGGGAGACCAGAGGATGCTGTGATCGCTGTGAAAGCAGCAAAAGCACGTGAGGAAAAAGGAAAGACAGACATGCTTTTTCAGCATGGTGGCCATAGGAGCCACATCTCTATATGGGAACTACCTCTCAGTGCAGTGTTATTGGAGTGTCCAAAAATACTTTAAAAGTCTCTTCTCATTATTAGTGAGTACTCAGTTGGAGCCAACTAACAGGACTTGCAGAAAATAAAAGCTCACAGTTCAATTTTCAGTATTTCTCAGGTTTGATGGTGATAATGAAAATGCTTTTAACCAGAACAAAAACCCTGGATAATTGCTGAAGAGGTAGACTCCAAATTGATGAAAAAAATCATTAAATTCTTACATTTCTCTCAAGATTTAATCTGTGAAAGAGTATGAGTTTCATGGCAATAATGTTATTCTAAACTTTTTTTTTCTTTAGTAATACTATTTTGTATTTCATAATTGGAGTTAATAGACAGTTAATAGCTAAAAGTCTCACTGCTCAAAGATAATAAGAATCAAACTCATTAAAAATAGTGAAGACCTAATTTTCTTCTCTGATCTCAAAGAAGTTAATACCAAAAAATTCTTTTACCATTTTTAAAAATTAACTGAAGTTCAAATTCTCACATTCCTTTGCTCTGACACAGTTTTTCCCCACGTTGATATGAAGTTTTATTTATTTTGAATTCAATAGTTAAGTTTGTACTAAAAGGCAACTCTCAAAGACATCTGAATATCTCATTATTTATGCTGTTTTGTTAATAACCACCTATGCACAATTAAACATCATGAGATTTGGTAATAATTCTCTCCTTTCATTTGTGATATTCAGCTGTCATTTCTAGTTCTATAGCTTCATAAGTAAGTACTCTGAAGTGGAAAGCTAAAAGTATCAGCTCTGAATTAGAAAAGTAGTTGGGTGTTTTCCATTTAATATTGCACTTTCCATACTTAATATTTTTTTTTTAGCCAAAGTATGTTTATGTCAGTAAAGTAAATGTGCAGTCACAAAAAATAAAGATGTGGTTTTAATAAGTACCTTTGAAAAGCCAGGCCTATTACAAATAAAAGGAAACCAGAGGAAATGAAATCATACTCAGATGCTTAACATAATTTCAGCTGTTAGTGTCTAAGTCACTTTTCTTTGTGGCCTGTGTCCATTAACATGCATGTCTGGTGCTGTAAAGTGCTTCATTTATTTCACAGTTGAAGATAATATTTGAAGATATATTAAGAATAAGTTGAAGATGTAATAAATACAAAGTGAGGAAGGTGAGTCCATGCTGTTAAATCAGAGAGCTTTATGTAGCTATGGCAATTTGATAAATATCCTCTGACAAACTTTGACTCATGAACAATAAACCTGCTACAGTCTTTAAATTTTTACATGTGATATTTTTTGTTAATCATTTTTCTGGTGCTACTGAGACATCTTTGACTTACCCAAACTGATTTTGTCTGAGTGTATCAATTAGTACATAGATTTTAATACATAATAAGGCCCATAGTCCATGCAAAAACATAATATAATTTGTCTCAAGGCAGTGCTTTTGAGGAGTGACTGTTGCACTACAAAGCAGCGTAATTCTTATTGTCTTCTAGCAGAAAATCTATTCAACTGTCTAAACAGTGCCAAAATAAAGATTCTACAAGCAGAGATAAACGATGACATTGAATTACGCCACTGGTTGCTCAGGAACTCTTATATGACACATACTGAACATGGGAAGGGAAGAGACGAGACATTGGTAAGGTGAACCTGAAGAGATTTTTATCTGTTTAATGCTCGGCCAACAGTAGTCTCATGATCTTATATTTACAGATGAATGAAAGAGAGCTCTGATCATTGCTGGAAGACAGCTATAGCAGCTGCAGGATATATCACGGTCGTTTACATTAATATGTGAGGCTATAAGCTGAAGAGGCTGAGGAGAGGATAAGCATGCCATTCAACCAAAGTCATTAAGGGTGGTAATCCTCAACACATGTATAAAGGAGGCACCTGGATCACTAATAAAATGTATCTGACATTAATGAATCAGATTGCAGAACCACAAGGGTTTGGAAGAGACCTCTAGTCCCACCTCTGCTCAAGGTAGGGTCAATTAGAGCAGGATGCTCTAATTCCTTAAGTTAAGAAATCAAGATTTCAGCACGAGTAGCCTAGCAATCTAAACAGCATTTTGTAACTCACAAAATTAATCTTTGTCAGTGTAGGAGTAGCTCAGTTCAGCCTGAGACAAAAATTTGTTTCGTCTTTTACATAAGACATTTGCAGAGATTCAAGTCTGGAGTTTGGGACTATTTCAGAAATGGCTTCAATCAAAGTATCATATTGATTGAAGAAATTCTAACTGAAAAGTCATTAAGGTTTGTGGCTAAATTTTGTTTGCCTCCTATTTTTTTTTTGTTTGATGGTATAAATGTACTCTTGATGTTTAAAAAAACTTAATGCAGTTTTCTTCTGATTTAATTAACTGGGGAAGGTAATATGGGTTAAGATGATATGTAAGACAGAGAGGTTAGTGTAATACTTACACAAATGTCTTGTGAGACAGTCTTGTCCATTTTACAGGTGAATTAAGGGTTAAATTTGGTCCTCACATTGGTGAATGGCAACAGATTTGAGACAACTATTCAGGCCTTATTTGTATGATACCTGTCTTTATTTTAGATGTCAAATCAATCAAAACTTAAAATCATAATTTAAGTTAGCTGTTTCACTTGATCCCTAACAGTTTCAATGTGAAGTGTTGAATGAGACCAAAAAAGAAGGCTTTTTAGGGGTCTGAGTTCCCACAGGTCAGAGAGAGTGAATTTTGTCCAGATGCATTAAGAAATAATGTTAGGTCCTAAACCAGTTTTTTAGTATTTTATACAACCATTTTCACCAGTGGTTTTACCTCCCTTTATGCACTTACAAGCTTGTCTGCACATCATTTCTGATTTAAATAATTAAGAGTTGGGTTCAGATACTGAAAAAATTGAGGTGAGACCCAAAAGGATGTTCTCGATGTCCAAAATTGGGCACTTCACACACAACCTGTCTTCCCCTCTTATTGTTAGCCTGTGCATATTCCCACTTATAACATCAGCTAATTTGAGTAATTTTTCCCTATTTAAAGGGAACTCTTTATACAAATTCTACTCATTATTGACACGGCTAAAACCATTGCTTTCATTTTCTTGCCCAGTATTTTCCTATCTGTCAGATCTAAGGTTGGGAATGGGACAGTGCTCTTCCATATTTCAACCTTCATGTCTGTTTGAAGGAAAACTAATAATTAGAAATCACTTCAATTTAAGGGAAGCACAATATCTAGAACTACAGTGAGAATTTTGTCCAGTGGAGGAATAAGAGATTTAAGCATACTGTAATGGAAGAAAATTCACTGGTTATACTCACTCTAGAATGAATAAACAAGCAGAGTATTGCTTCACATTTGCTGTGAGTGAACTGAAATTCCATCTCATTGAAAAGCTTGTCTACATTTTAAATAGAAACAGAACACAGATTTAGCATTTAACAATGCGGTGGGTTATTCCTTTCCAGAGGAGTGTTCTTTTTTTATCCCTTTGTCACAGGATACCCAGTCATGGTATTGAAATGTGAACAATTTGGGACTTTAGTTCCTTCTTTTTTTTTAACCCTTATGCAGTTGTGTCATCCAGTTGCACTCTAGTACTTTACATAGGAGTTAAGACAGTAACAATAATTTTAAGTTCATTAGCTGAAAAAAAACACCTCAAAAAATCAAAAGAGTAGTTTAATATGAACTGATTTCCTTCACTAAAAACATACAACTGAATCTGCTTGCCTCCTCTCCCCACTTTGTACAGCACTTGTCTGAAATTCCTACCTTCCAGCTGTATTGCCAACTCTTCCCCAACCATTGCTCAACTATTTTCATTCCAGCAAAACAATTCTTCACCACTCGTTTGTCCCTCGAACCTTAGGATCGGTAATCTGCCTTCCTGCTCTCTTTGACTGCCAGCCACCTCTCTGCCATTTGAGCACAATCCTTTTCTGAAAACCATCAGAATTCCTGCACACCCGGAACTCTTACTTCCTATACTGCTCCATGTACCTTTCCTAATTACTTTTTCCGTGTGTTTTTTTGGCGGATCGCCCAAAGCAGACAGTCATGATCTGGACAATGGGACAGAGTTCTGCCCCTGCACCGGCACGGGCTGGGGTCTGGCAGGGAAGCAATTTTCCCAAAGACGACCTGTTGCACAAAGCTGAACGTGAGTCAGCCCTGTGCCCTTGTGGCAAAAAAGGACATGAGGGTGGCCAAAAATTGGAATGAGTTGCCCAGGGAAGATGTAAAATATCAATTCTTGCAGGTCATCAAAACCCAGCTGGGGAAGAACTTGAGCAACCTGATGTAAGGTGGCCCTGCTTTGAGCAGGGGGTTGTAGCAGATGACCTCAGAGGTTCCTTCCAGTCTATTTTATTCCATTATTCTATAGCTGTCCTGTTACTGTGGTAAAATTTACACAGGCATTCACTTTAGTGTTTTACATATTAAAATTTTAACTATGTTCTCTACAACACATAACTATTTCAGATTGAAACATTATAGCATCGCTAACTGTATAGAGAATAATATTCCTAACATAAAAATTAAAAGAGGAAGTTACTGTATCTTTTTTCTCTTTCCTCTTTATTATTATACCCTCATATTCTAAAGCAATGGCCTGCTTGTCTGCTGGAAGTTAAGGAACTCAGAAGATTCTGCATTTGTGCTTATATTCTTCTACAATCATAAATAAACGAAATGATGTATCTATGTAGCAATGTAATGCGTCAAATAGGATCTTGAATCTTGTTTGTTGAGCAAAGACCAAACTGAAGAGAGAGGGATGACTGCATTCTGCCTACTCCCTAGTATCATTGCTTAGACCATGCACCACTTACTTACACAAACCATCTGTTCTTTCACTCCGATACTGATCTCCGTTGAACATTAGGGCTGCCTTAAGATGAAAATGGTTGCATACATGCAAAATGGAACACACAGCTGTGTCATCTCTATATTTTGGCCTACCATGTTTATAGCCTCTAAGTTACAAACTTAGGGACAGAAATGGTAAAGAAGGGATAAATTAATCTTTCTGGAGGATACAGAAGTGTTACAGAGAAATGTGGTAAGAGGTTCACCACATGGATGTTCAAGCCGCAACACACAAGTCAGAGAGAGAGGTTTGTTTCTGTACAAGAGTTTATAGCCATAATAGAAAGCATAATATGAAATCATGTTTCAATCAACAATGCTAAGAAAAAAAAAAAGTGGGTTTTGTGATTAAAATGAGTAATGTTAGATTACTAGATTAAACAACATTTTAAAATTGACTGTATATTCCTTTTACAGCTCTACACCCTGTAAATATATGGATCGAATTTAAGGAAGAAATCGAAGTATGAATTTCCTTAATTTGCCAGGATAGACTTGCTTTTGTGCATCATGGCAGCGGTGCCTGCTCTTGTGGAGCACCGCCACGAAGGAACAAGCCCAAAGGGAAGAGTGTCACCTCCCGTCCCCATGGCTATTGCCTGCTGCCCCCGCAGCCTCCACCTGGAACGTCCTGACCCCCGTTATCTCTGCGTGGAACTGCTGCAGAGATGCCCACAGATTTAGAAAATGCAGGAAATACTGCGCGTAGAGTAATCACAGTATTGGCTATAAGAACATGAAGATTTAATATTCCCTTTTAGCAGACAAGATGCTCACCCGGTTTTATACTCACATGGCACTGCTACCCCCAGATAAGTTGGCTGCAGCAACTGCAGCCTTAAGCTTGTTGTTTAAAAAAAATTCTTATGCTTTTACTCAGAAGAAAGCCTTATCTGAACACGGCCAACTTATTTCAACAGAAATGCCCCTGTGTTAAATGTTTGAGATAATGCTTAAAAATTTAGTTGAGCTGTGCAGTCCTGTACATTTTAATATATAGGTAATTTATCAGATTTTTAAAATCTTAACTAATATATTGTAGAGAATGTATAAAAGTAGCTTCACTGAAAAAAAGTCTGATTAAATGATTGTATTTTGCAAATAATGATAGCAAAAATCTGTTTCATTGCCACGTAAATTAAAGTGTTCCTTTATGGCAGTGGTTCCACAAGCAGTGTACTTCAGAGAAGGTAAACAGGAAAGATTAAATCATCTCTTTTTAGTGACTCAGCTTTATTCAGCCTAGCAGTTACAGTCACAGTAGCCTTCAAATTGTTTTATTGCTCTAAGCATGCACTAAGCCAGATCCTAGTTTTCCAGTTAACTACACTGGGACCATTAATGCATATCTAATTTGGACATGAATTATTCAGCTCCCATTACTGTGGGCATTATTAAAAACCTTTAGCAAGTCAGGTAAGTGGATAAGAGAAGATAAATGCATTTGCCACTCTGTAAATGCACCACGTTTGCAACAGTGTAATTACATTGCTAGGGGAGATGGAGTATTTGCTGATCACTTACATTATAAAAACATTATAAAAATATGTGAGGACATATCACCACTAGAGTCACTTTTAAGGTCAACCCTGACAATCACCGGTGCTTGTCACTCTGTCAAAGCTTGACTGTACTATGAAGCTTGTTCCACCAGCAAACCCTTCAAGAAACCCACTCTTCCTTCTTGAAAATCTGTGGTTTCAAGCAAAGGTGCCAGAAATTGAATTACTGAAGAGATGAAAGACAGCAGCAATGAGGATTAAAGACAGGAACCCTGTGGGCTATTGCAGATTTTGTTTGAAGGACCTCCTGGCCACTGAGAAGCTCTGAACCCACCTTAGGAGTAGGGTTAGGGCTTTGGGCACTGACCTTCAGAAAGATTCTGGCTGTCCTGCACTGAAGACAAACTTAGGGGTCAGCAGGAGAGACATTAGGGCACCTATGGGGTGGAGGTGAGCCTGGCTTTTGGTAGGAATTCACAGTCTACATAAGCAGATCCATTGGGCATGACCTTCAGCCACGGTGTGGTGGAAGTGGCACATCATTAAAGAGCCAGAAGACCTTGCCGGCTCACAGGAGACTGCTTCTGGACAGAAATTGTTCACATAATGAGTTTATACGGTAATTCCTGAGGGAACAGGGAGCTTGTGGTTTTTTTGCATCATAGCTGCTGCAGTCCAATAAAACATTTAGCCACTTACTTAAGTAAGCTGTAACTTAAATGTTTAAGTTAAACACTTTTGGCTATTTCTGTTGACATGTTCTTAAATGCTTTGCAAAGTTACTGTTCTCTGGAACTTTGCCACCAGCATTGCATACAACTGCCTCCAGCAAAACCACATTTTAATAGGAAATCCTGAACTGTGCTGGCAACTGGTAAATCTTGTGTGGTATATAGGGGAACCTATTAACAGCACAGATACAGCTATAGGTAAGCTGCGGAAGCTTAAAAGGATTATCCCATTTATTTCAATCTAGTAACAAACAATTGGAAGGAATCAGCTCAAGAGAACTGCAGTTCTTTACAGTACGATTCAAACAAGTAGAGATTATTTTGGCAATACTGTCTGGAAAAGTGTACTGCCATTTGACTTCATTTATTCATATAACATGGCAGGGAATGGTAAAATATAAATAAATATAAATATAAATAAAAAAATATAAATAAAAACCACTTCTTTATGCAAGTGCCTTTCTCAGTACTAAGCACCAACATTTGTTTAGCTGTATGGTACCTACTACAACAGCGTAGCACTCCATCTATTGCATTAACAGGTAGCAGAAATATTACTCATTATCGTAAAAAGGTATTTTTTCTCTACTACGTATAAATGGAATTCGTTTGTTCATCATAGGTGCAGGAATCACATTTTAATGCCATAGTCCAGTACCAGTCACAGGAGAAAGGCTGGTGGAGAATACTAAGGTTCTTGAATACTAAAGTGAGATTTAACTCACCTAATTTCAGCCTTTTTCTTCTGCTTACCTAGATTTTTCTTTATTGACTATAATGGAAGATAAACACCTCCAGAGGGCAAGTCATTAGAGAGAACCAAAGCAGAAAAATCAATTCAACCCTAGATGTTTGATAATAGAGAAGTTTTACCTAACACTTAAGTCTTCTGTTTGGGACCTTGTTTGCCTTGACACTCCTAATAATTACTTGTCAACTCAGCTTCCCTGTGCGTTGTACTTCTTTCCTTCCCTGTTGATCAAAGCTGATCTACCCCACATCTTTTGCCAAAGGAAAATTAGGAAAGTTTGATCTTCCTTGTGGATATTGCCAGGCTTTTTATCTTTCATAACTGGAATGAAATATGCCAATTCAGAGCTGGTTCTATTATGACTTACACAAATCATGTCTAATTCATTTAGCCCTTACATTACTCTCTCTTGTAAAAAAAAAAAAAAGCAGCAGCAATATATGTCTCAGTAATTAGTACTTGTCTCGCAGCTTTAAGGTAAGTTACGATGAAGCTGCCATTTTCATTATGACTTCCTTTTGACAATGTAATAGGAACTAATTATTACGGACTAGATAGGCCAAGATGTATATGAAAAATGTAAAGGGTCATTAATAATTCTTTCCAGGTCCCATTTATTCTAGGAACCTCTGTCAATAGCATATATCTGCTGTAATGTGCTGGCTCATCTGCTGTCTACCAACAGCAAGAATGATATGAAGACTTTACTTATTTCCTTGCCTGACCCACACATTAAGAGAAAACCTAAGCACACAGGCCTTGCCAACAGAGTTTTCCAGAGGCACATGTGTTGTGCCGGTTCCCTTCTGAAAACAGACTGAGAGCCTCCGTCTTTTGGGAATTTTGGAAGTGTTAGGTTAGAGGTTCTTTGTGATGTGATGTACATTTTATCCTAGGAAAGAACAGGGAGAAAACAGAGAAGTTCACACACTGTCTTGAAGGCGCTGCATAGAAAATTTTGATGACACGTAGGAGATTTATTACAGGTCTCCCTTGCCACACTGAAGTGTATGATTTCCATCTGACCACTCCAAGAGTTCCTGTAATGGGAATAGCTGTAGTAAAGAGTCCCAAAAGGTCTGAAAGGTCAGTAAAATTTTACACATCCTTAAGAAAACTGTAGATCATTTCTCAATCAGTTGGGATGTGCCACAGAAAAAACATAGCCTCTGTGTGTGTGCAGTTGAATGGCTTCAAACTGTATTTCTTGACATTTTGTTGGCTGATGAGAAGATACACCTAAGAATAAAATGCACATATGGGACATTTATTTGTCATACCATCCCTGACAAGTGAAATTTCCCATTAGACTACAAATACAGAACAGCTGTGAAAACCTAGACAACTTATTATAAGCAAGTATAGGCTGAACTAGAAAATGAAAAGCAGTTATTTTGGAAACTGAGTCTTAAGGCTCTAAATAACCTCACAGAAAATTTAATTAAGTTCTTTATACTAATCATGTTTTTCTAAAAGGAGAAATATGGATTTTTTTTTTTTTGGTGGTACTGGTATCTTCAAACTTCATCTTTATTTATTCATTAGACAGAAAAGACAATCAGCAGTAATATATGTTATTATCTTACACTGACATAAATCCAAATGTGAGATCAGATCATTCCTAAACATTTAAAGTATGCCTGTAAGCAGCACGCAAGTTGTAACCTGGTTTTCATGGTTCTGGCCATGTTAAAATACAGTTTTTTAAAAAGTTTGGCTAAAATCTGCTGTCTGTAGAACAGTATTAATCAAGACACTTATTCTAAAGTTTACTAGATTGTGTGACTCTGTCCTACGCAAACTCAATGGAAGGCATATATCAAACATTTTATAATCAAGTTGCAGTGCAGCACACTCTATTAAACAAGTTGTTGGAAGTAGGATTTTAGAAGTTTTCTTTTCAAAATATAGCTTCCATTAAAAAAATTAGATGGAAGCTTTACGTGGTCATCTTATGTCAACTGAAAGGGATATATTTCAGGCACTGAAATCGACATAAATCCTCAGGCACATACTACAGAATAATTTAACACAACTGGTGGTCTGTGCTTTAGAAAAGCCAAACACTGGAGCAGCAGGGATTCTGCAGGTCAGGAAACAGCGTGGGAAAACCTGCTGGTACTACCGATGGTGTCCTCATTTCAGCGAACAGCAATTTTAAACAGTCTCTTAAAGTCATCAGTAAATACGTAAAAACCTTTCAGACGAATTTTCACTCTACTCAATTAGCAGCAAAGATGAGAGATAAATGGTTTACTTTATGTCTCACCTTAAGGCATTTATGATTTCCAGCGCTAGTGTTCCAGGATATATAACAGCATATGGATACTTCAGAAACAAAATGTGTTGAAACCTTTTTTATTAATACTACTATGCAGTGATAGGTCATATTCTTAGCAATGCTAGAATTAACTTTAAAATATCACCATAACAATTATTAAAAAAACGGGCTTCAAAGCTGTATTATGAGATTCTTTGCAGTCAAATTACATAAAATGTCAAGTTAACATTTTATGTAGTTCAGTGTGAAAATTAATTTTAATTAAATAGCTTTTAAATCAGTAATTATGGTAGCTTGGTCTGATTAACATGAGTTAAAGCAAGCCAGAAATTATGTTAATTACATTGAATACCTGAAATATAATTTTCATTACAAGCAGAAATATTTCAGAAACTGATAGAAAAGCACTGAATAATCTGACTTAAGAATTTGTATGGGAATGTGCTGATTTTTCATATACTTATTCACCTTTCCCTTCAATATCCAGAAAGAAGAAGCTTTTCTCTTTTCTCTTCTCTACCACTACTCACTTAAAAAGCATGTCATCACAATTGAGGCAAATGCTGATCATCAAAAGAAAACAGGGCAAGTAAAGGAAGACATTCTGCTCCTCTTTCACTGCAATAGCTATCTCTTACCTTGCATCTTTATTAAGTAGAGATCTACAAATTCTCTTCAGATCTGGTGCTTGAACCCAGGAAGTTAGAAGGCCTTTATCCTTTTCAGTAAGTCCAAGCCTGGGTCTAATATGTCCTAACGTGGAAACATAGCACCACCTTATCTTTACCCAGTAACATGATTAATAGACAAAACCCTTCTTTTTTGACTGTACTTTTTTTTGATGGCAGGTTTAATCTGAATCTCTAAAATAACATATGCAGTTGATTCAAACTATCCCACAGGGCTGTCTCTATTCTTGCCAGAATTTGACATTTATAAGTTTATGTAAGGTCATCTCTCTCCACAGTCTAAGTAGTACAGCAATGTCGATTTTCCTGCTTAACGAAGCCAGTTCCCAAAAGGGCAAGTGACTACAGGATCCAGTTGCTTGCAAATTATTTCCAAAAACCTGAGAGATTTAATAATACCTCACATTTATCCAGGAATTTAAAATTCTGAAATTATTTTATCTGTTAAGAATGATGATGTGTATCAGTGCTTTTAGTAAGCATAGACTGGTCAAAGGACTGAGCTAACACTGAAGTCACTGGAAAAAACCCACACATGATCTAAGGGACCCAAGGTCACAATCAAGTAGGCTGTAGTGACAGCAAGCCAAGTGTATGCTGATGGACGACAGTGCTGTGTGCCTAGAAAAGAAAGGTATTTTCCCCATTTCTGGGACCTGCAGTTCATTACCCACAAGGGACTGTAAGAAGTTCTGATGCAACTCCCTTCTCGTTCTGCTGACTACTGCAGGGACTAATTTTCTCTGGCATTTGTTTTTACAGTACAACAACCCACCTCCCCCTCTGCTTAGCAGTACACAATATTTGAAATTTTCCACTACAGTTAGTTTGAATCACTAAGAGTCCAAATGCAATTCACCTTTATGTAAAAAAACCAGAATATCATTTGTTTCTTTCAGTTGGATTTATGCTGTCAGGAACACCTTCCACTTTCCAATTTAAGATTAAATTAAAAAACCCCGATCCAACCAAAGAACTTTGTACAACAAACTGTCACTTTCCTCTTTTTAATTGCAAAAGTGTTGTTTGTTTGTTTGTTTGTTTGTTTTTACTTGGCACAATATGGTAGCTTTTTGTTTTCCAGTTTTAGGGTATATAAGATAATGTAGTTCCTTATGCTGTAGGAAATCATGACTTGTACATGACCCACACTTGCAGCTCCCAGTTCCTCCTGATCCATTTCCCTTAAGTATTGCTGTTTTCTAGCGCAGAACCACATAAAATACTGCTGTGTTCTTTGCCACAATCTCTGCTACAAACTATCTTACCTTCCACTAAAACCAAAGAACACCCCCCCCCCACAAAAAACCCCCACCAGATTTGAATATGGTAAAAGCCCCAATGGGCAAGGACGTAGAGGGTTTTTTTACCTACATTTTATCTTGTTCTCAGGATGTTGACTCACTAACTTCCACACAGAAGAAAAACTATAATCTTCAGTTATTATTAAACAGGAGAAAAATTCTCATGAAACTCTTTTAGAAATTGAATCTGCCTATGAACGTGTATGATTAGGTGAGCAAACATGGTGCTGACACTCCATCAGGACCACCTTACCTTCCCTGTTTTCAGTTATGCCCTTGCTTTACCTTTTTTCCCCATCCTGATCAGCTGCCTGTGTTTTTTGGGTGGTCCTCCAGCTCTCAGTGCTTTTGAATCCCTAATACTGGAGGAGCGGCAATGCCAATCCATACCACACAAGGTGTTTGCCATGGTGTGCGCTATGATCCCTGCCTCTGGTTATCCACATTAGAGAAATGATCAGGGTGCTCCATATCATTCCATATTTACATTTTTTCTTGTGGAAAGCAAAACATGGAAGTGCTCTTAGGTTCACCAGTTAAGATATAATCCAACATAACTGTGCTATAAAGCTGAATTAAACATGACCAGTTTTGCTTTAACTGCTGAAGGAGAGTAACTACCAGTATCATGCTGAACCTACAGTCCATCAGTTCTGTCAGAGCCACAAAGTTCATCATTTAAGACATTTAAACTCTTCTTGACCAGGGGCATCATACAGAAATGCACCTATCCTGTCATACAAGGTTTTCACCTGGAGAACCTTAAGAAGTAGGGGGGATAAGCCCCCAAGACTCTACTTCATTCCCTTGAATTATCCTCAAATCAGCTCCTATATAGTCTACTAGTAGATCTTCTGGATAACTCTTTCCAGGTTAGACCACTTACTTAAATCCCTCTCTTACATTGTAGTAAAGTATCTCACAGCAGTTCCCTATACTGACTTACACCCAAACCAAGTCTTCCCCTTCCACTCAAATCAAGCAGCAACCTGATTGCTTCGTCATCAACACTAAGTTCCTTTCTCCGGTAAAATAGTTTCTGCTCTTCTGGAGCACAGTCCTACACCTGGAGAGATGCCTAAGGCGGCACAGGAGAACTCCCTTGAATGGTTAACCCACCTGGTGATGTTTCTGTGTGTGCTAATGAAATTTCTGTGACTCATGTACACATTACTGGTCTACTTCCCATTTTCAGTCTTTTATTATGTGGGATATGGGACACTTCAAACATTAAATACATCATATCAAACATTAAATAGGTCATATGTTCGATGTAAAACCACGAAGGGATAACTTCTACTCCATACTGCCCTTCCTTTACATACCGCAATTGAGATATGCAGGTATTAACAAAAATATATTTCAGTCATGCCACATATTATGTATGAAATTGATGCAATCTACATTTCCTAGGAAAAAAATTATGTCAAACTGCTATACTTAACAAGATTATATTCATTAAAAGTTTTCATGATGAAAAATTTTAAGTAGAATCTGACTGGAAGCCAAACAAACAGAATCAAATCCACAAAAACACCACACAAGACACCATCACAAAAAAAGTGAATCTTCAGTGACAACTATATTTAGAGTTACTTAACGCTTGCTTTCTTGATATTGTAAACCACAAATTTTTTATATAGCGCTAAGTCAGGGGCTTGCAAAGTCTGTATCAGATCCACATACCCTTACAAAAATAATGAAATCAGCCTATTTGACAGGATGTTTTTTTCACAATATTTAGAACTGTTGTAATATATACCTGTCCTTAGTCCAAATTACTTAACAGAAATATCCAGCTGTTATTATCTGGACCATTGTTAACAAAAAAATGTTTAAAAAAAAATACGTCAGCTCACACAGCAAACCTCTGAGATGCCTTGGCAAACAACACTGTTCACACTCGCAAATTCATTAATGTTAATGATAGTTGTGGATATGCAAAGCAGTATTATCTGTTCATCTGCACATATTCCTATAGATAACAGAGAGCGTGTATGAAGTATGCAGCCAGGAAAACAACAGTTCTTGTCCCTCAATCTCAGTACAGTTTTGCTATGTAGCTATGCTACCATTTTTGTCTACAGGGAAGTTGTAAAGTCTGGTGCTTTCCTCTTGGTGCAGTTTTGAGAACTAAAGGTGGGAATAAGGAGGAAATGAGAAAAGTTAAGTGGTCTTTCAGAGTCTGTTCCCTAGGTTTGCTGACAATCCCCCATATAAATCAGGCACCAGTGCCAAAATGGAAAGCTGACATCATTTTATATCAAAGATGGCTGTGTTTGCTCCTCAGGTTTTTAGAAGATGGTTCTGAGAGACACCTAAAATAACCTGTGAGGGAGATTTGCTTCAAATAAGAAAACTCAAGATATTTCACTTGCAGAAATAATATTCTGATTTCCCTCACACAACAGGGGCTTCTCTGGACTCCTAACCTTCACACATACACTGGATCACCATCTCAAAGAAATTTCTTTTTCTCTCAGGGTAGCATTTTTAGCCTTTCTCCTTTTTTGCTCTAAAGGAGGTCTTTTCAGCAGTAACTGTGGTTAACAGGGCTAAATTAATAAAGTGGAACAGTACAGCTGATCCAAAATGGACACAGTCATTGGCTCAGTTGGGAAAATGGATAAACTTACTTAGAGGCGGAAAAATGGGAAAACAAAAAAAACCAACCCAAAACAACTTTCTGAGCCTTCTGAAGATGGTGAACAGACCGTTTAGTTACTGAATAGGTAAAACTACTAAATGTTATTTGTTGCATGTAGTTGTGACTCAGCCCTGCTGATTTTTATTTGCATGCTTATCTGTATATTAACAGGACTAACCCAGTATTTTGTTTGGCTGTGTGGCATTTGCTTTGTTTTATTGGGATGTCAATAGACATACAGTGACATGTTAGAGAAAAAAGTAAGAGTGAATGCTTCAACTTATGTAAAACCCTGAATGAGACACGGCGGATGTTTTTTCCAGCATGACAGAAGCAGAACCCTGTAATGGAACTCCCAAGTGTCTTTAACATCCTTTCATTTCAACAATACTGTTACTATCTGCTGTCCAGGGACATAGTCAGTGACTTTTACAGATTCACCTACAGCTGACTTCTGGCAGTGTAAAATGATTGAGCTGAGGATTGACGCTGTAAGCTCCTTATCACCTCCCTTTGAAATTTCTTAATTATTAAAATGAGAGAAAAAAGAAGAGGGTATTCAAGGGGTCATAAATGAAATAGGTCCTGTTTTCAATACCTACAATGAGAATAATTTTCATAATTGGAAAGCCATGGGTTAGAAAAACTCAAATGGAATCAGGGTTTACTGTCCATGTTATCAGTATGCCACTAAAATGCTTTGGGATGATAAAGAAATTCAGTTACTGACCTGCTGCTGTAAGTGGAAGCAATAAAACATTGATCTTGTATGAAGGAAAAGAGAAAAGTTTTCTTCTTTATTAGTGACCTCTGAAGTCTAATTGCTGTTTGAAATATGCAAGGAAATGTATGGCAGCGACAAACCATCTACATCCTTTTAATGCACATCATGAAAAAACATTTGATGGATAAACCATATGAAGAGCATGAAAATAGTATTTGTGTTGAATTTCTAAACTCTTACTTTGAATAAGCTTTGGTTATATTTTAAATACATAAAATACTTTGAAATATAAAGTATCTAATATAAAGGCATTAACATTCTTTTGACCTATATGATTTTGTTTTCATTTTTAATATAGCTTACATGATGGTGATCAATACACAAGAGAAAAGGAATTCACTAGGGAAACAACAGTTAAGAAATGTGTAAGTCTTCTGGTTTTAGGATAGAAAGAGGAGGAAAGTGGTGAGGTTGAAAATAATCAGTTACAGAAACAAAGGAGAAATTTCAACCTAAAAAGAATTCTTCTGGCACAAATCTTTTGAAAATATAGGAAATATTGAACTATACTTAACAACACTTTTCAGCTTGCTGCAGAAGCTGACTCTGTTTCCATAGGACTCCAAAGCTTCTGTTCCTAATAAAATAAGAAAAACTCATTTAAAGATGTTTCCCACAAAAATTCTCTGTATACTCTCCAACACAATCTGTGTGAATTGAGACCTGAGGGGTTTAGAGACAAGATGTCTTGGAGTCTAAATGTTCAGTTGAAAAAACTTCATAAACATAAAAGTTCATAACATAAAACCTCATAAAACTTCATTTCACCTTCAGGATTATGCTTCCATTAAGGTCGCTGTTTCCTATTCACTCTTTCATTCACTCATTCATTCATCATGTTATAATGAGCTACTTCTGAGGAGTAATATGAATATTTCTTAATCTGCCTTGTGATAGAAAAAACAGAAGGAAAATAACTCAGTATAATGCAATCTATTTTCAGTATTTTCTTCTACTACCATCCTTCTCCCATCTTATTTGAATTTCTTAAGAGAAAAGAAACACAACAGCTGCCTTCCCCTAATCTTGATGTCCTGGCATTGTCAGATCAGTGGAAAACTCTGCAGACTGCTTAGTTTTACATTAGCTTTAAGGGACACAATGACTCCAAAGTTCTCTTTTCTTCTTGTAGGCAATAACTGTAAGGGGAAAAAAAAAAAAAGACAGACTAGACAGTGGAGACTAAGTATAGTTTCTTAAAAAAGATTAAGTTGAGAAGCTCTGGTGTGACAGTAGAGGGTATACTGAACTAATCGTTCCTATTCTGCAGCTTGTCTGGTGTATCAGAGCCCACAGTTCGGAGCCGTAGGACATTAAAGCAAAAAACCAAGAAAACAGAAAAAAACCCAGCAATGAGTGGGGCTAAGGCTATAGATTACGTAGTTAGTAGCTATCAGTTATAATTATACATGAAGTATTATTGCTCTCCAATCAACTACAGACAAGAACTGCTAAAAACTGCATTAAGGCATATAAAAACTTTACATAACATGGACCGGTTCCCACTTCAATTCAAATTCAAGTATGCCCCATCAACTCGAGTGCATTTTAGACCATGCCTGCCCTACTATAAAATGATTCAGAGAAAGCACTAACTAGATTCCAACGTCTACATCCTGCAGATATTTTAACAGCTTTGCTTTTTTTCTTCTTACATTGAAGATCACAAACCCACAAAATATATGCTTGGATATGTCTAATACCACATATGGAGCAAAACAGCCCAGAAAGCCAGACCCTTCAAATACAGATTCCTCTGAAATTTAATTAACAAGTGCTTAAATTCTGCGAGCTGTAGGCAGATAACAACGGAATTGGTAAGTTTGCACCCCTGGTTTGAGTAGCTCAAAGACGGTATGAACTAGGTGCCGTTGTTTACAGCAGCCCGGGAGGCAGACCTTGCTGCAAGCCAACACTCTTCATAGACTGCGAGATCGATTCCCTGCTGCGTAAGTATCTACAGAATTTTGAATTTGCTTTTCCTTCCCTATTAGTAGCACTAAGCTAGTTTAACACCTCTGTACATTATTCATCGGCTATCAAGGACTTTGCCCTGACAGGTTATTTCACCCAGTGCAACCTTTTCTTTTTTCACTGCTTTAATTCCTGTTACCTTTGCAGAGGTATTTATGTGCTGTTAATGTAGATAACTGTTAACACTAGCTCTTCCTCATTTTCACTACACCATATTAATGCAGTTCAAGGGAAAACTGATTCAATAGCATTAGGCATTTTCGGAATGTAGAAATAACTGGAGGATAAAATAACTTAAAAAATGGCTCTGGAGTGTATGGGTAATTAATACAAGCCTTTTTTCTCATCTAGGGGAAGGACTGGTGCTGAGAATGTCATTGCAGTTTAGGTATTAGTAAATTCCGTTTTTTCCTCTGGCTGAGGGGAATCCTTTCTTTTCACAAAAATGATGAACAGTTAAATCAAGTAAGGAGATAACAGATATGAAGTTATTTCAACACTTGGTTCACATCTGCCTATTATTCTTGGCAATAACCGCTTCTATAATTAGGGACAGTTGCAAGGTGTTATATAAAGGAGTATAGGAACATTTTCTTATTTTAGTTTCCATGGCCCTTGGACTCTATTGAAGGCATGGACCTTCCAAGGGTCTTGGGGTTTCAAGATGTTGAAGAAAATCTCTAATGGACATCAGTGGAAAAAATTGGGTCTTTGTGTTGGTATTTTCAGAGAATTTTAGTCTTTCTTAAACTTCCAGGAATGAACAAGCCTTCAACCTTGGGGATGAATTACTGATAGCCTGCTAAATGCACCTAGTGCATCTAAATATTTCGTCTGTTACCATTAAAATATGAAGCTGTGCTTTTTCTCTTTTCTGACATTTATTTCAAGCATATGTGATTCTAGCTTTCTAAGTCATATCTATTGGTTACATACTGCAGGCCCAGCTACTCTGCACATACGGATTAAATTACATATTGAGACACCGGTCAGATCTTAACTGTGATGTGATGATCATCAGATGGGTTTTACCCTTCTTGAGCACAAAGGACTGAAGTATAAATTAAACCATAAAAATCCTGTTTAGAGTAGTGTTAAAGGCCTGATATATTCCCAGCAGTATTCAAGAAGATGAAAGCTGAAGCTGCTGATGACCAGAAATTGTCGTGAAAGTGGAATCCTTACTTTCCAAAAGCAGTACCTTAGAAGAAAATCTGACAAACTGGCTGCTAAGAATGGACCTCATAAACTTCATGAACTTCATACGTAAGCAGTTCCATGGATACCAGGTACTTACGTGTAATTTGTTTGCCATGTGAAATAATCCTCTGAACATGATTTTAAAATTCTTAATTGTAACTATTTATGAGTTAATTTTATATTTTATTGAAAGAGATTGTTTCCTGTTTTAATTTTGATGAAGAATAATTTTTTATTTAAAAAAAAAAAGTTTTCCCTGAAAAATTTGCTGGCTCTGTTTTTTCTCACAGAAAGATATCATTAATCTCACTGGAGTCAAAATTTGTACAGAGGGGAAATAGTTTTTATGAGACCCATGATATAGCTAGAAAAAGGAACCACAAAGAAAAGCTCTTACACATGGAAACCTTTATTCAGAATTTTTTATTTTGTTTTATTATTATTTGTCATTTCAGTCTTTTAAACAAATCTGGGTTTTTGTTTGCTCTTAGTTAAAATTTATGTTTTATTTCTCAGTGAAAAAAAAAATCTAAACTTGCAGTGTTTATGCCTTCAACATTCCTTTTTATTGCTGTAAATTTACTGATATCTATTTTATTTTACTCAGCTCTTTTATCCTTATTTTTTGTTCCTTTTTTCCTGTTCCATAATATTGCAAAGTATCCTCAGTATTAGAACTTTTGGAAAGAGTAAAGTTACTCTCATTCATTTTTCACCAAGAAAAATATCTAATCCCACAGATTTTTTTAAGTTAAATCCAGTGGCAGGAAAGAAAAAAAGAAAAATGAATACAGATCAAGAATATTCTTTAGTGATTAAAAAAAATTTAGGAACTGTTCTGTTTCAAATCTTTGAGGGAAGCTGTACTGAAGAGAATTGAAATACTTTTATAAAATTAAATTTTCTATTAACTTTTTTCATTTTTTCCCCAAAAGCTCCATGCAAATGTTTCCAGGTCTTGTGCTGAATTGAAAAGTTCTGGTCACAATTATCCTGGAACTGGCTTGGGTCTATGGAACTGTTCAAATCAGAGAAGAAATATGAATTAAGCTGAATTTAGTTTCAATGGAACTGGGCTGATGGTGGTTTTTCACATTAAAGACAGGGAAAATTTCTCATTTTGTAAAACTTAAAGTTTGGAAAAGGAAACAATAGAAAATGCATTTGTTTCTGCCAAAGGATATTTTTATACCTTTTGGGCCTCAGTCTGTTCACTGCTAGCTCATGTAACTTTAGTATCGCCAGAAATTTATGGCTTCACAAACTTAAAATCTTAAACTTGAACTACCCAAATAGGAAAAAAATATATTAAAAACTTGTTTGGTTTGGGTTTTTTGGGGGGGTGGAGGTGGCGTTTTTGGTTTGGTGGGTTTGTGGGGTTTTTTTGTCTGGTGAAATCAGAGAAGAAAATACTTGGTAACACACCCAAAAAGCAAACCCACCCATTTCAGCACACATCAAGAGAATGGGGGATTAAAGATTGTTTGCACATTACATTACTTAGTAGTTTCTTCTTACTGCTTATTTTTTACACAATCTTCTATTTAAGGCATTAGCGAGATAAGCATTTACAATATTTAATACGGTTTGTTTTCTCTTGAATTGGATGTCACCAAATGTAATTTACATATTTTCCAACATATTTGTGATGATAAATTTTAGTCTATGCACTACTACTTTAAGCTATTTATGTAAAACTCTCCAGCATTTTATATCATCCTTACTTATAAGTAGACTAATGCATCAGCTGCACATATGTGGGCTGCAAAGAATATAATTTTGCTGAGCCTTCAATGTTTTATAAATGAGCTCTATGAAAGAAAATTCATTCTTCACTTGAGATATTCTTGAAGAACCTATAGATCTATTTTGAAAACCTATGAGATACCTGTACTTACAGGAAAATGTATTTTACTATTCGTATCCACTTAGGTGTGGCTTTGTTGGCTATTGTAATGGTTGTCTCAGAAATGCCTGCTGCTTTGTTACAAAGGTAAGGCCAATCCCTTATCAGGTATGAGGTGCATTTGAAACTCCCTGAAAAAATCAGAAAAGGACCACCTCTTTAGCAATTACATCCTCTAAGAGTGCAGTTTGTCTAAGCTGCGGATGTCATAGCTGTGAAAACCGCTATGTTAATCCAGGCCAAATATGATCTGATATGATCTATGTTAATATATAGAAGTCATAAACCAACTTCATTCTAAGTGGCCTACAGCTGCGTCGTGCTTTGTGAGTACATACATCTTGAAGTTACTGTAACTGGGTATGTATTTCTGCTTGCTCAGTTTGTCTAACTCATAAAGGTCATGACTCAAGATGTTTGGCAGAACGACATTTGGAGGGAACAGCAAGTGTTTGTTAAGGAAAGCAAAAACAGAAAAACAGGAATATAGAAGAAAGAACTAAATGTCAAGCACTTCAACACCATGCCACTCACTTTTCACGTTTTTTCATGTTAAAGTATATACATACAAATTCATAATTTAATTTGGAGAAGTGGCTCAACAGTAGATAAAGAGATAAGGTGTAATATAAAAATAAATATTGGAGAGGAGTCTACATTTACTTTCATTACATGAGAAGACCTAAAGCACAGAATGGATGTTACCAGTGACAGGGGGAGATGAGGAGAGGAAAAAGGGTTTGCCCCACTTCCCATTCCCCTGGCGGGACATTAGCACTTTGCTAATGCAGCAGGAAGAGCAGCACCAAGGTTTTTTTCTGTTTTCTGAACCCCATGCATCACAGCCAAGGAACCAGAGAGATGAGATGCCGCACGGTCACCAGAAGATGCGTTCTGTGTGATTGCAGCCCAGCACTGTAAATTCACACCTCCCCACCGTGAAATGTTATGACGACAGAAGGGCTCATGATCTCCTTTGATACTAGGTCTGAGGCTATGCCATACACAGCATGGGAGAATGCAAAGTCCTCTGCACAAAAGCGCTGATATAATACGGTAGAGCTAGACGAGACTTCCAAATCAAAGCACCTAGTATGCTCTAAGTGGCATATTACAGAGCAATTAAAAATTTATTTTCTAGTAATATTACAAGCTTGACTTCATATTAGCTGAATCTGAAGTGTAAAATCCTGGTTCAGCTGGCAGCAATATGAATTTGATCATTGACTTTACCAAGGCTCGATTTCAGCTGTTGCACAGTGACTTGCTGAACCTATGACGATTTGCACCAGTTGAGGATTTGGCCCAGATTTGCTGAGCACTGCTAGGCTTCGCACTATGGACATTTGTCCACTGGGGGTAAGGTTAACCATCAGCTTGCTTTACAGGCAAAACAATATCCATCAAAAGGTCAGAACTCCCTGTCAGGACCAGCCCTAGGTGGATTTCAGAGACTGCTGTAAAAGTACCTTAATGAAATGCAGAAGACAATATAGTAACCTGTAAGCCACCTTACAGCAAAGGAGAACATATGACTTTCATATCGAAGAACACATGATGGATTATTCTTTCCTCCATTATTGCTGTGTCTTTTCTTCTTTTAATAGTTACAGACATAACTTTGAACATTACTTCATTTAGTTTTGAGGCCAGATTTTAATAGTAACTGTATGAGATAACGGTCACAGACCCTTTGTACAGATGATTTGATACCCAAAAGATTCAGCATTTCTTTTAATAATTCAGCCTGACCTCTGGATAAAACTCGATCAGCACTTAGGAGTACATTTCGTTTTCATCACTCAGAACAACTAATGGGAGTAGGATGACAAAACTTTTCCTCATATACCATGGGTTCACTCCATTACTAGGAATCTAGTTTCCTTGACAGGAATATCTCTGATACACTAAATGTGAGACTTCCAGCTTTTACCATATCCCTTCTTCCACCACTTGAACCATAAAGAATTGTGTGCAGCGAGGTAGGAACGGCATTTCATTTCTGATAGTCTGCATTGCCTATGGCATTGTAGAATTTGCCCCATTTATCCTACGAAAGGCACGACAATCATGCTTTACCTGACTTGTTAACTATTACAAAAATCTTTTTAAAAAGATGTCTCTCATCCTTTGTTGTTCGTTGTCTTCTGGCTCTGACTGAATTAGGAGTTGAAGTCCAAATGTCATAGCTGGAAGCATTTAAGTGTGAGGCTGTCAAAGAGAAAAACAGTATTTTTAGGGGACATTACCTCAGTAATCTCCCAGATGTCTTTTCTGCCTTACCAGAAAAGAAAAACACTGTACCCAACCATGGTAGTCCCAAATGTCCAGGTAGATTCACCATATAAGCTACTTTCTGGGCCTTCCCACAGGCTCCAGGAGCATCCAAAGCCAGCTGCATCCACAGTCTCCAAGGAGAGACTGAGGGCTGTTGTTACACGTGTTGTATGTACAGTGTCTGCAAGTCTGCCTCTGGGCACCTCGGCTCCCGTTCTGGCATCTTCCCAAAGCTCAGTAACAGCAAGTGAGGCAAGATTTGTTGCACAGCATGTGCATTAGAAGTGCTCCTTCTCTGTACATGCAAGATGAACTGCGTTTAATAACTCAGAGAATCTGAATATACTTTCTTATTAGAACAAAGGACAAAAGGTACCCAAGAATGTGAACCATCTCATTTCATGAAACTACTGAGTGCATATCATAGCTCTTAAATATCAAAAGTAATGAAGAAAAAAACATACTGGGTAGCATCAGCACATATTAGTAAGTTAATTTTGGGTTCCAGTGTGCTACTGTAGGCAAAGCAGTTGTCTGAACTGTAAAATAAAATGCCAGTGATCACCATTCAAAAGTCTGGCTTTACTCCAAAGCATTGCGGCAGAAGCAATATTGTCATTCTGTATTTGCAGCGTAGGGAAACTTTGCAGAATCTTAAATGCCATTGCAAATGCTGACTTTTAATGGGTATTTCAATAACAGAACAGACAATTATGTGTACAACAGGAAAAACAGAAGGGATACCAGTGCTAGAGGAAGGAAGTGAAAAACATTATAATTGTATGCAAAAGGTAGATCAGAAAGAGTGCTTGAGTATTTAACTATGATATGCAGCTTCTTTGCACAATGTATGTTTGGGGAAAGATTGACGAAAGGAAAAATGTAAGTTCAGAATATAGGCACCATGCGTAGGTTTAAAAGATTATTATGAGTAGATCTCTTAACCTGGCTGGAAAGGAATATAAAATACCGCATGAAATAGCTGGAAATAGCATGTGGTGGAGTGCTCTGAAAGAAACACGAAGAGATCAATTATCACTGTACCTGCAACAAAATTTACAGAACGAGAGATAACTATATTAGATGATTCTTACATCATTATTTTATGTTGAAGTATATAAAGCTAGAAGTTGGCTATAATAAAAGAATAAAGGACCACGCCACATCAAAAGCGTTTCTTTTCCATTTGACAGGAAATTTCACTTGAAATGGAGAAAGCACTGATGGATATGAATAATTAGACCAGAAAACCTGGGGTACAAAAAGCAAAACTTTAATCCAATGCTTTACATTGGTTTGAATCTCATGATGTGGCTATCCTAGCCATAACATATAACATTGTTTCCATTAGAAGATACTGAGTCCTTCCGAAAGCAAAACCCATGGGCATTCCTAAATACTGCAGAAGCCCATTTCAAAGTCATGGAGTCTTAATGTAATCGATGGCTGCTTTAGCAATGCTATCTTTGACACCCAAGGTAATAAGTAAGGTAACTAATCAACAGATTAATAGTTTTTACACATATTTCTCAGAAGAGCTTTCCAGGGTAAAGAAATATTATTGTCCTTGTGCAAACAGCAATCCAAAGCACAGAGAGAACATCAGATCTGATTATGGTTGCACAGTAAATCTGAAGCATAGCTGGGAACAGAGCACAAGGTTTCTAACTCCCAGCCTGGGACTCTAACCACATAAAAACATAACCGTTGGCTGAGATCATATTACTAAGTTACACTGTACTGAAAGCATTGGAATAGTAGCCATCAGACAACCATTACAGTTGTACAACACTTGAATTTATAGGATCTGGTCTAAATCTTCTTTATGGACTTGAAATAGAGTGAAGTTAGTGGAGTCTCAGTGGAGCCTGTGAAAGTGCTGTTAGGTCAGAACACAGCAGAGAGCCATGACATGTATGCTTGAGGTAAAACACGGCTTTCTGTAGTATAGGATGAAGGCATAATTTGTTGCAGAATGAATTCTCCGAGAGAACATTTTGATTGCTTGGAATGATTCCAAAAAAGCAAAGCTTTTTATTCTGTGATAAAAACAAAAATCCTGCTATAAAGCTTTCATTAAGAATTTCACTATTATTTGTTATATCATTTAACTTTCGGCACGCTTTAATATCATGCTCTTTGATGCTCTTCTCCTGTGATAGTCAGGCGAAAGTTACATCGTATTGCAGCAAACCAAAAAAGGCCTTGAAACCAACACCAAATCCTTATATGCACTCATTTCAAGCCTAAAGTTCCACTTCAATATACAGAACCTCTCAGATTGCTCCTGCAGTCTAATGGAGGAAAAAAAAAGGGCTATAGCAGGTTCAGTCAAGGCTACACCAAATAGGTTTTCATCACGTGGTGGATGACACCAAGATGAGTGGTGTAGGTGATACGCTTGAGGGAAGAGATGCCATCCAGAGGGACCTCGATGAGCTTCAGGAGTGGGCCAATATAAACCTCATGAAGTTCAACATGGCCAAGTGCAAGGTCCTGCCCCTGGGTCAGGGCAATCACCAGCACCAGTACAGACTGGGTGATGAATGGATTGAGAGCAGCCCTGCGGAGAAGGACTTGGGGATACTGGTGGATGAAAAATTGGACAAGAGCTGTGTATTGGGTTTGCGTGGCAAGGTTTTGGTAGCGGGGGCGGGGGGATGCAGAGGTGCCTTCTGTGAGAAGATGCCAGAAGCTTCTCCCATGTCTGATGGAGCCAGAGCCATGATGGACCCACCGCTGGCCAAGGCTGAGCCCAACAGTGATGGTGGTAGCACCTCTGGGAGAACAGATTTAAGAAGGGGAAAAAAAAAATGGCTGCGCAACAGCAGCCAGGAGGGAGGAGTGAGAATATCTGAGAGAAACAACCCTGCAGACCCCCAGGTCAGTGAAGAAGGAGGGGGAGGAGATGCTCCAGGCGCTGGAGCAGAGATTCCCCTGCAGCCCGTGGGGAAGACCACGGTGAGGCAGGCTGTCCCCCTGCAGCCCAGGGAGGTCCACGGTGGAGCAGATCTCCACCTGCAGCCTGGGGAGGACCCCATGCTGGAGCAGGTAGATGCCTGAAGGAGACTGTGACCCCATGGGGAGCCTGCGCTGGAGCAGGTTTTCTGGCAGGACTTGTGACCCCCCAGGGGACCCACGCTGGAGCAGTCTGTGCCTGAAGGACTGCAGCCCGTGGGAAGGACTTATCTTGGAGAATTTCGTGGAGGACTGTCTCCCATGGGAGGGACCCCACGGTGGAGCAGGGGAAGAGTGAGGAAGAAGGAGCAGCAGAGTCAATGTGTGATGAACTGACCGCAAGCCCCATTCCCCATCCCCCTGTGCTACCGTGGGGGAAGGAGGTAGAGAATTCAGGAGTCAAGTTGAGCCTGGGGAGAAGGGAGGGGTGGGGGGATGGCATTTTAGGGTTTGATTTTATTTCTTATTATCCTACTCTGACCTTTGATTGGCAATAAATTAAATTAATTTCCTCAAGTCGAGTGTGTTTTGCCCGTGACAGTAATTGGCGAGTGATCTCTCCCTGTCCTTACCTTGACCCACAAGCCTTTCGTTATATTTTCTTTCCCCTGTCCAGCTGAGGAGGGGAGTGACAGAGCAGCTTTGGTGGGCACCTGGTGTCCAGCCAGGGTCAACCCACCACAAGCCGGCAATGTGTGATGCAGCACAGAAAGCCAACCGTATCCTGGACTGCAAAAATGAAGCATGACCAGCAGGTTGAGGAAGGTGATTCTCCCCCTCTACTTTACTCTGGTGAGACCCCACCTGCAGTACTGTGTCCAGCTCTCAGACCCCCAGCACATGAAAGACGTGGGCCTGTTAAATCAGGTCCAGAGGAGGGCCACAAAAATGGTCAGAGGGCTGGAACACCTCTCCTGTGAAGAAAGGCTGAGAGAGTTGGGGTTGTTTAGCCTAGAGAAGAGAAGGCTCCAGGGAGACATTATTGCAGCCTTTCAATATACAAAGGGGGCTTATAAGAAAGATCAAGAGAGACTTTTTACTAAGGCTTGTAATGACAGGACAAGGGCCAACGGTTTTAAACTGAAAGAGGGTGGGTTTAGATTGGACATAAGGAAGAAATTCTTTACAATGGTGAGACACTGGAACAAGTTTTCCAGAGAAGTGGTGGATGCCCCAACACTGGTAGTGTTCAAAGTCAGGTTGGATGGGGCTTTGAGCAACCTGATCTCATGAAAGATGTCTCCAGGGCAGGGCTGGATGATAGATGATCTTTAAAGGTCCCTTCCAACCCAAACCATTCTATAGTTTTATGAAGTGGTGACTGTATCACCACCAGAAAACTAACAGAGCAGCCTGGTCCTTCTTTGAGTTTTTAGAACACATTTCAATAGACTGATGCTGGGATTTAGGCAGAAATTATGTCACAGATCTTGTTCATCATCTTTTGCTCCAGAAAATGGCTTATTTTACTGCCCCCTCTGCTATACCTTTTACTTTAATCAGTACCACTTGTAAATTGCAGTTCCTAGCTCTTCATATTAATCAGCTTGCTGCATATAGCTTACAAGAAAGAATCTTTGTTCCAATTTTTATCCCCTGTAAATCTGTCACCTTTCTCAATACTATCACACTGAAGTAAGCTAAGCCAGGAACCCATGAATGCACATATTAATTCATAAAACCCAACCATGCTAATTATGAAGTTTGAATTATGCAGCAAACGGTGTAGCACAGTTCCCTATTTATGATTTGGAATCTCAATATACTTCTAAGATGAAATGCTTAAAATGAACTTCATATGTACAGCATTGTTTTAGACTGAAGTCATATTGAAAGATGTCAATGAAGGCTGACTGCTTTTTAAAAAAAATTATGATACCATTATCATTATAAACAAATTTCTTTCTGGCTTTAAAATTTTGTAATTTCTTGCTAAAATAATTAAAGCAATAAAGTAAAAATATAAAACTCCCGCTGTTTTGAACATTTTCAGTGTCTTACTAGGATGGAATGACATCTTGGTTAATTGACACTTTTGAATTAACAAAATTCATCAGAAATGGAACCATAAGGAGCGTGGGCTGGATTTTTAATATGGTTTTTAGTAAGGACTGTTTTTTCTCAAGTAAAAATAAGTAGCATTTTTGTTTAGCTTCTTGCAGGTGAAATCATTGAAGATCTGAAGTTTTAGAGTTTTAGATGGTTGTTTCATGTTTTTGTGTTTTGCATAAGGAAGTCTAGTTGTTGAATACTATTTTATAATTTTTTGAAGAATGGGGTTTGAGGTAGAAAGATAGGATAGAAAAGGACTTGTTAACTGACTTCCTTCTTTTCATTCTTTACATTAAATATGTAAAATGTACTTAAAAAGCAGGAAAAAATGTTTAATATAAATGATTATCCTGTAGTGGGAATGTGGTGGGTTGACCTTGGGCAGCTGCCAGACAGCCACCCAGCTGCTCTCTCACTCCTGTTCCTTAATAGGATAGGGGAGCGAATAAGATGAAAAAAGCCGTCGGTGGAGGTAAAGACAAGGAGCTCACTTACCAATTAGTGTCACAAGCAAAACAGACTTGACTTGGGGAAAATTAATTTAATTTATTGCCAATTAAAAGTTGAACTGGATGGTGAGGAACAAAGACGAAACCTAAACCACCTTCCTCCCAGCCACGTTTCTTCTGCTGACTCAACTTTACTCCCTCATTCCCCACCCCTCGACCTCCTCCCTCACCAAGTGGTGGAAAGGCGATGGGGAATGGGAGACTGTGGTCAGTCCATAACGGTTCCTCTCTGCTGCTCCTTCCTTCTCCCACTTTTCCCCTGTTCCAGCATGGGTCCTCTCCATGGGCTGCAGTCCTTCAGGATAAACCTGCTCCAGCATTGGGTCCTCCATGGGCTGCAGTGTGAATATCTGCTCCAGCATGGTCTCTTACACAGGCTGCAGGGGAATCTTCTCCAGTGCCTGGAGCACCTGTTTCCCCTCCTTCTTCTCTCCTCCTTCTTCTCTGACCTTGCTGTTTGCAGGATTATTTCTCACGCTTTTTCTCCTTACACCTCACTGCTGCGCAGTGGTTTGCTCTTCCTAAAAGATGCTTTCCCAGAGGCACCACCAGCTTGGCTAATGGGCTCAGCTGTGTGCTCTGGCAAGTCCCTTGCAGATCCAGCTGGAAACAGCTGTGTCCAGCACAGGGCAGCCCCTGGTCTCTTCTCACAGAGGCCACCCTTGTAGCTCCCTTCCCACTACCAAACCTTCCAGCCTACACCCAATATACACTAACATTGGAAGGATGCCCTTACTTCTCCTATTTAAAACATGTACAAATGCCAGATTTCTGCTGTAAATTAGTGAGGCTCCTATTATATGGCAGATTATTGAGGGCAACATGCTGTCTTACAAAAATATTTGTTAATCTATTGTGGGAGCAGGTGGAATTTAGGTTCCTGCAGATGAACAAGTGGTGCATAATTATTTTTTTTTTTTTGTTCCATGACCACAGCAGTTACTCAAGCATCATCTCAGCTGAGGAAGTTTGAAACACACATTTCCATCCCTCTTGATGGGTAGAACAGATAAGGAGCATAACCTGGTCTGAATTCTTGTGGGACAGGGACTCTCCGTGCCTCCTGCTGAAAATGCACCGCTTCCCAAAGAAGACGTCAGTTTTCCATTTGACAGAGAGCTAGAACAAAATAAATTAGCCTGGTATTAGGACATTCCCTCTGGACAACTGCACCCTTGCATTCTCACATGCTGTCCTCAACTTGATTATGAAATATATATATGAAACTCTTTTCTCTTGAATGCCCAGTTCAGAGACTTGGTGACCTTGTTATTTCTTCACCCTCAAAATCATGGATGCTTTTGTACACAAAAGCCTTCCACGGGAGAGGCAGTGATTTCTTCCCACCCTAAGCTATATGATACAAACCTTTTTGGGGGGAAGAAGGAAAGTGGGTTTTGATATTAGTCGACAAAATCCCTGACGTGTAAAACATATTCTGTGTTCAGCATTGGTTACTGGTGAGCTCACGTGTCTACCTACAGTATGCTGGCACCTTTGAATTACACATTATGGTAGCTAACTCTACCTGGACTTCATGTATAAGGTGCCTAAAACTCAGTTGTTGCAACTCAGCCTCACAGTGGTGCTTGAAGGTAAGAAACCTGTTTTAAAACTACTCTTCTGCCACGTTTGAAACAAAGACTTGAATCCAGATTGTTTAAATCCTGAAAGACCACTCCAGTCACTAATCTACTGGATGCTCTTTTTGTTTTCTCCTGGATCTGTGGTATTTTGTATAAATGAAGAACTGTTAATTGCAGCAGAAAGTTTCATCTGTCTCTCCTAAATCCTAAAGGAATGCCCTCATCACTTAACTACAGCTCTTAAACCTCCACGATTTCTTCTTTGGCCACATGAATATTTAATTCATTTATAGAGAATATTCAATAGCAGATATTAAGAGATTGTCTTGAAATTCCAACATACATTTAAGATATAGGTATGCTGGCCTAAGCAGCTCTCAAATAAGATAAATTAAAAAAAATTATTGCTTTAAGAAACTTCCTAGAATTAAGGCACCCCAAATTTGGAAACATTAGAGGAAAGGAAATTTTGTGCAATTCTGCTGTCAAGAAGATAGGTCTGTATAGGATTGGTGATATCTAACAGTGATTAATGTGTCTCGAGATCAAAATGTTCTAGTTGCCAAAGTTGGAAGTTGAGTAACTAAGATTTTCTGTGACTCTAGTCTTTGTCAAAGCATATGCAGACGGGTATAAAACTTCCTTAAAAGTGTGTAACATTTATCTACTGCTGCCACAAGAGATTATTAATTTTTGGACATTTTGGAATTTTTTTATCAGGGTATACATTCTAAATAAATGGCTACATTACAACTTTTTTTTGGTACATTCTGGCTAACTACTCTTCCCCTCAACTACTTACATCATTCAGATGCTAGGATAAGAGAAAGAATTATCAGACTTCTATGTTTGTCATCTAGTCTGCATGCCAGGTAATCAACACCACTTGCAATGTCATGATCACACATTCCTTCCTCTTTAACACTTGCTAAAAGTTTTCATTTTCTCCTCTATGCTCTATATAAATCAGGTTTATCTAACAAAACTGGGTGTATTCAGTCTTACCAAGGCCATCCCCGAAGCTTCAGGAAGTCAGAAAAGATCTGTTTTTCCCAGGTATAATTACCATTTGGTCTAACTGAAAAGAACAATGAAAATAACTGGACTTTCAAAAAAACCCACAACAACCCCTCAGGAAGGAGGGACTGAAAAAGTGTACTACTAGGAATGCTTCAGGAAAAACAGAAGAAAGAGGATGGCATTGTTATGATCTGCAAGGACATCAAATGCTTCTGGAATGAAGAAAGAAATAATCAGTTCTCCATGCCTAGAGCAGGTGGAAAAAGAATTAATGGGCTTGAATTACAGCCAGGAAGATTTAAGATAGATATTAAGTAAAACTTTCTAATGACATGGATCATGACACACTAGAATAGATTCCCTGAAGAGCTTTTGGAGTTTCAGTCATTGGAAATCTCTAAGGACAGGTTAGGTAAACATCTATCAATCAGAGTTGACAGGTACAGTTGATATTGCCTGCAGGCAAAAGCATAGAGTAGGTGACCTCCTGAGGTCTCTTTCAGCCTATTTGTCTCTGATTCTGTGATAGACAGTGGTTTATTCTACAAGTACCCTCATGACTAATAGGGGTATTTATAGCAGAAAGTACTCCTCAAAAAGACATTGGCAAAGATGTCAATATTTTTCTGAAAGTAAATAGGTATGCGTAAAAGGAGTAGAGGTCCTGGCTGAAAATGTAATCCACAACTTTTTTTCTGATCAATAAAATCACGTATTAAATAGATTTTCCCAAGACTACAGATAGCAGTTGGATCTGAATTTTCAAGGTGTGCATGGAAAGTCACATTGCCTCCCTCAGCATTATAAGTAAGCAAGATACTGAAACACATTTAAATGCCTATCTTCTGTATGCTCCACAAGATATGATTTTTGTAGAGCTAATTGCTTTAGTATTGGGCACTTAACTGACATGGAGGAGATGCTGTATCTTTGCCTGACTAACTGCCCCACACTTTATCTGTATGGATATTATAAGGAACTCGGCATTCTTTAAATGTGAGTAATCTGACCAAATATCTGCAGTTACCGACATTTGCACATCTACACCTGCGACTTCCTTTGGAGTCAGTGGAGAGGAAGAGGCATTCAGCACATCGTTCAGCTGACTTATTTTCAATGCCTCCTTTAGGACGAGATGATTTGTGCCCTGGAAGTACTTAGTTATTTCCAGTGACTATGAAGAAAACAAGAAGTGCGCAGTTGAAAAGTGGACATCTGTATTAAACAGGTAAGTAAATGAGTATCACTCCTCCTCGGATAGATTTTCACATTGTATATAATTACTTAATAGTCTTCCACATGCTTTTCCTCACACAGCTGCTGTGGAGTAGGAAGAGCTGTTGGCCTCTTTTTGAAGATGTGGAAATTAAGCACAGGACAGTTATGACACTTGGCCAAGGTCACACCAGAAAATTCAACAGAAGAGAGACCTGAATCTGTGTTTGTGAAGTCTCTGACTGTGTTCCACTGGATTTTCCTTTTTTTTTTAAATAGCAAAAATGATTTTTTTAACAAAGCACGTGTTTCTAAGACAGTCATCATCACAGGCCTGTCACTCTTGCCACTCTTGACTTTATCCCCCCAAATAAACACTAATTTCCTTAGCTAGATTATTAGATAAAAAAAAAAAAAAGGAAATTGCTGTGTGTGAGCAGGGGTGAGAAGTCTTTCTAATTAGGATGCTGCAAAGCATTCAAGAATTACAAAATAGAAAATGGTCTGCTGGTACAAGGATGGCAAATCTGCAAAAATACAAATCTTCAGAATGAGCATAATCTTGCAAGCATCCATATGGTAAAACATTTTTTTCCTGATTTGGAAATGAATAAATTATCTTCCAGGGCTACAATACATATATACACACACTTGTATTCAAGTGCTATGTGTGTATACATACTTACATGATACATATAAGCGTATCTTAGCTTTCATTAGTTTGATCCAAGGGTGGATCAAACTGTTTTCTTCAGAATGCCTAGAAAAGGGGAAACAGAAGTATGGACTACTAGAGTTGACAAATGCCTAGTGCATTAAATATTTTTTGATCAAGAAGAATTGCCAAGCAAATTCATATGGGAAAAATCATGGTTTATCTTCAGCTATGTGGCAAGTGGTACTATTCCTACCAGAGAAGGTACCAAAGAATAATAAGCTTTAAGAAAGTATTTTAGATTCTAACTTTTCACTAAATTCAATAGGCCTTGATGTCCACAGTTTTGCCGTAAATATTTGAGGTAAAATCCTGGTCTCATTTGAGCTGAATAACAACAACCCCTTGGTGTGAACGAGAGAAACATTTCCTTCTTGGTTTGTATGGGGATTGGAGCTCTAGAAGCTAACGTCTGAAATGTATATTTAGTGCTTGAAATGGAGCACTGAGAAGGGAAAAGAGGAAAGCAATAAGGGAGCAGAGAAAATAACTTTTCCACAGTGTAGAAAAAACATGCAATGAAGAATCTCTAGGACACACAGAAGTACTTCGTGAAACACAGTAAAGCCCTAGCTTCTTTTCCAACTCCCACGATATTATCTCCAAAAGAACGTCTGCATACAGCCAGATCTTATATTAAATTCATTACTCTTATACTGGGAATAAGTCTCACATGGGCTAATATACCCTGCTTTTCAGTGCACAGAGACGTCAAAGAACATCAGGTGTAAGTCCCCTGGTAAATCTGACTGTCTAATGTTTATTATATACCTTGAGCAAGGTGAAAAGATCTTGTAAGCTGTGAAGAAGTACAAATCAGAAATATTATTGAATGTTTCTGAATAATCTAGAAAATGTTACTGGTAAGGTTCTTAGAAATTCAATTTAGAGTTGGCATAGCTGGTTTTAAACTATCCAGCACAGGAATCGCCAGATCAGGGATAATGCTGGCAAAGACAAGAAGTGACTACAATGCACAGGTTATTTTTTTCTTACTGATACATATGAAACAATACATCCATTAGCAGCAATATTTTGTTCAGACTATAAAATCTTACCCAATAATGTTAGTGAGAAAAGCGGCTATATGCAAATACTAATTCATCTTTCCAGCAAAACTAAAGACAGAGGACCAAGGACAACTGAATTAAGCTTCCTCATGTTAGTAGTTCTGGGGACAAATCTGGGCTCTAGCACAGGCTGGAAGAAGCCCTCAGTGAAGCACAGATAGTGCTTCTGTGATGTGGTCTTTAAATGCATTACACAATGATTACAGCCCCTAATTTTTCTTCTAATACAACGTATGTGAATCTTTTATGTATTCTCAGTGGGCTAGGCAAAACCATATTCTCCTGGTAAACTTCACATAGAAGTCCTCCATAAAGGAGGAAACTTGTTCTCTTTTGTATAGAACAATAAATTTACAGCAGAATATTATTCTCCATCAAAGTAATCATTTAAGAATAAATGTATAGAATACTGGTCTTTCTTGAACAGACCTGTTTTCAGTTATCTGGGCTAAAATCCAACTAATTTAATTTGTAAGCTTTTTTCTAAAATAAGATAAGATGGAATTCTAAAATATCTATACTTAAAATCTACTTCTTGTTGACAAATACTGTGGTAAAATGGTAAAATCAATATGGATTCAAAGAAGTATATCAATAAATGTAAGGATTGCAGCAAATAAACCACATGAAATTCATAATTTTGTTAAATTTCTGCAGATTCTTCCCATGACACAGAAATTTTACACAGATTTGCAGATAATAACATTATTTCATTTTTCAATGTAAGTTTTCTTCAGAGGAATTCTTACTTGATTATGTTTTATACATGCCAGATTACGTGGCAAGGGAAAGCCACATGCCTGGTCCGCAGAAAGACTGGGACCCAGAGACTGGTGTTCTGAATCATCAGCTGTACTGAAAACTGAAGCACAACGTGCACATTGTTCTAGAGCTACACTAACAAAATCTTGCATTTCGTTACTACCTCCACCTTTCTATCATGAGATTTACTTTGCCTTTTCTTTTTATAATTCTGGTTAAATATACTGTTTAATGTATTTAAATATAATTTGCAAGGCTTTATCTTTATCTTATTATTCTATCCCTGCTCTTTCTATCACCAAATAAAATCAAACCTCCTTTCTTTCTTTTTACCAATTTCTCTTTTTATATCCACTACAATTTTGAAGGTAGTTTTAGTCGAAGAGCCCTGGGATGTTGTTTGCAACCTTTTCTTCTTTGCTTAGCCTCCAAATTCCAGATAGAGTTTGCTCTTTTGAATTAATGTGCATGGCTCTTCTATATTAAAGTCCTCAAACTCTCAATCCAGTCATTGTCTCTAATTGGTTCTTGTAATTTCTCAAAGTTTGCCCTTTCAAAATCAAAATCCTTACTTACAGACATATTTTTGTTTATCCTACTGTTTCATTTAAACTGGATCAGCTAGGGATCATTAGATTCAAAGTTTTCTGCAGAAGGCACTTCCATAACGTGACTCTTCTGTTATCATGTACTTCATATTACATCCATATCTTATAATTTCTATTAAAAAGTAGTTATTGAAGATACAGGACAACTACTGAGCAAAGGAATTTTAGATATTAATATATTATTATATGCCATAAACCTCCATCTAAACCCAATGGTATTAAAATCACAAGTTCAAGCATTCCAAAACAAGAATTACAATGCAAAATCTAAATTATCCTGACAATTAGTTTTGCCCATTTCACATGTGTATCATGTTAAGGTATTTAGTTATGTGATCAAATCTCACATTTTCGACAGGATTTCTCCCTCAGGTGGTGCACAAAAAGCATGAAGATGAAGCTGTCTTCTTCTATTGGAAATATATATACTCCAATTTTGAAAGAACTGAATCCTTCACCCAAATCTTTACACAAATGTATCACAAGAATGGCAGAAATACTGTATTCCATGAGACTGGTTCACTTCTCAGATTCAGTCACAGCAGCGTATATCTTTGTCACATCAGGACTGAATCCTCCTGGGTTCAGCAGGAAGCAACATGCAAAGTACAACTAATTAAATACCTAAAGTTTGGTGCAGCAAATTAGTGTGCAAACACCATTCCAATATTTGGCAAAGCAGACACGTAAGCATCTCATTCAAAACTCTAGCCTCACAGACAGTTTTGGACTACAATGGTGGATGTTTCTCATGGCAACTACGGACCATATAGACCCTTACCGCTCAAGTTTCTAGGTATTTAGGATAGTGTCCCTACAGGTTCTTTTATCTTGAAAGCGTATTCCAAATACTCTGAATGTGACTCTTGAAGACTTTCTTCAACAGTGACAAAATGGTACCATTATTTAGCAGTTGCATAGATTTTTCATTTGTCCATTTCCAATAAGTTTTTGGAGATGGGAAGGCTTAGGCAATATAGAATAAAATGGTATGGCTGCATGTGAAATAAATACACTACTCCAGTTTGATTACTTTACTATAAAAATCTTTCCTCAGATGGAAGAAGAGAAGCAACCTTTTTCTTTTATAATCTGATCCTACCACTCACTTTCACATTGACTAGGTTTATTTTTAAATAACTAGATGAATTAGGTTATTTGGGGTAATTTGCTCAATTCTGAGAAAAGAATCTTTAGTAAAATCAATGGGCTTTTAGGATGGTTAAAGCCTTCTAAACTGTTATGCAGCACTTTATGTCATTTGTCACTAGGAAATGACCTTGCTTCCTCAAAATCATGGAATTTTATTTTAGGAGGGTGAACAATCTCACCCTTGTGATGATGAGATGATAAGGAAGGTGGGTAAACTCCATAAGTAAAGAGCTCTCAAAAACTATAATGTTCATGAAGGGGTTTACTGTTGTTAAAACATACAGGTTGAATTCAGTTTTGTTATTGTGTCAGGAATGCCCCAGGCTAGGAGGGCTGAAGTGAAAAAGAAGACTTGATCTCATTTCTAATAAACAGAAAACACTAATTATTTTCCTTTGTAAAATTAAGTACCGTTCTTTGTATCCTGCCTTACAGAGCAACAGAGAAACTATACTATTTTCTCATTATTCTATTTCTAATGGGCATGAAATACTATCTTTTAAAAAAAACCACAATCTGCTTTTTCTTTTTCCTATTTTTTTTCACAGTTACCGTGACAACCATAGAATTTTGGTAGGGATAAAAGATTTGACAAGCATGTTATCTTTCTTCCTTTAAAGTCTTCATGGCAATATAGATGATCAGACACGCATTATTAAACAAGGCTGAACATTATATAAGTGTGAAAGCTACACAAATGACTTGAGGAGGTCAAGAAAAATGGTATTTCCTGTCAGGACCATGATATAAAACAACACAGGAATACGTCATTGCAGTAACAAACATTAAAACTGTGATTTGGTTTTTTGTGGGGGTGGAGGGAAGGATATTTTTAGCTAGGGTGAATGGACTCGATACAGGTGGGAAAAGCTGTACAAAGAAAAGCTCAGTGTCAAGACCAGTTTAATGTCAGTCCAACCGCTAAATTAAATTAGAGAAGTTTAAAGAGTAGTACAAAAAGCAAACATCCTCAGAGAATCCGTATCTTGCTCCAGATCATCAAGACATCAGAGACATGCACCCTTTTTTCTAGATATTAAAACTATTAAATAGCTTTTGATAAGACTGAGGACAGACCTTTTAAATTCTTGGCATTCGAATTCAAATAGAAAATGCAGCACTTCAAAAAAGGGTTTCGTTCTGATTTGGAACTAGAACTAAACTGCAAAAAAGTCTCCTGGAAACAAAACTGTTGAAAACATGTCACTTTGGGGTGATTTTTGCTTAGCTAAAATAAAAACCCCCGAACTGTAAGAATAATTTTTTTTTTGTTAATTTGGTAGATTTTCAAAATATATACTATATGTTATTTTAATAGCTATTAGTTAGTTCATGGCATATCATTATCAGCATATTCACCTATAGCACTACTACTGGCATGTGACAGTAAGAAAAATTACTGAAATATTTCATTATTCTTAAAATCAATACCAACAACTGATTTTGGCACATTTGGAACATTGCTCCTTTTTTCTTTCCTGTATCAAAAGGGTTCATAACAAACACAAACAGGAGATCCTTTAATGTAGGTATCAAACTGCTTCATTTTTTCTTTTTAAAGCATTCTTTAACTGAGAGAGTTTTAATTAAAATCAAATATTTTAAAAAGTTTTCATTCTATATTAAAAACATGTTTTCAATGACAAGCATTTAGATAGAAGAATTCTGATCAATTCAGTTGACTGTAAATAACTATTTGGGTTCCCTATTTAACTTGTGTATGGAGTAGCATCAGCTGTGCCCAAAAAGTTATGTTCATTGGAATGTATATTGTGGGAGAACCACTACACTGTATCACTACGTCACTATTAACCTCCAACTACTTCAAACTCTGAATGGAATTTTCAGAGTTTTTGTGAAAAAATGAGGTTTTTTCTCTTAGCCAAGAGAAAATGGGCAGTTTCTGTAACTAGTAGTTCTTCCTAGTGAAGGTCTGATGAGTACCCAATATCACAAGTACATGAACTGATACTGAGCAAGTTGCCAAACTTCATCTGCTCAGTGACATTTGTAAAGACAAATCAGACAAATCAACTATGTTGTTCAAGACACACAGTTCAACATTAGCCCTGGAGGTAATCAGAAGGAATTCTGCTTACTAGTGTAGGGGACAGATTAGTCCGCATTTTGACAGACTCATTTCGCTTGCCTAGCTAAGCCATAATTAATGACTTTTCTTAGCCAAATTAGACCATCACGGTCTGGATGGCTGGACAACTAGATGGTAAAAAGCTAGTTGGGTGGGCAGGGTCAGAGAGCCGTGGCTAGTGGGTACCGCTCTCCGTGGATGCCTGTGACAAGTGGATACCACATGGGTCTGCACTGGCACCTGTCAGGTTTAACATCGTTATCAGTGATCTGGAGGTGGTAATAGAGTGCACTCTTGTCAACTTTGCAGATGACTTCCAGTTGGGGAGAACAGCAAATATGCTGGAGGGCAGGGCTGCCGTCCCATGGGACCCAGGCAGGCTGGAGGAAGGGGCCAACGGGAACCTCATGAGATACGACAAGAATTGCACTTGAAAAGGAAGAATCCCAGGCACTGATACATGCTGAGGACTGATGGACTGGCACAGTTCACTAAAGTATTTTCTTATAAAGACACCATACTTGCAGACATGGGAAGGTGGATGTTAGCACTAATATCCCCGTTTGTGTTTTGTTGGTCATATCCTCCTAAGCTTTGGTAATGCAGGGAGTGACATAACTGTCACCAGCCTCTCTGCTCTTCTGAGTGGCACAAAGAACAGCACTTTCTGAAATTTATTGCCAAGTCAACAGAGACAAACAAAGCAACTTACCCGGGGTCATTCACTATTCTCATGAGTTTCTACATACGTGTCAGTCTGCACATGCAGCAGCACAGCTATATACTTAACCATTTTTAGTACCATTAATAAAAGATTGGGGATCAAGGCAAATATATTGCTATGGATTTTCATTCTGTTAATTTCAAAATTATTTAACCTTGAAGAGAGAACTGTAAACAATAAAAGTCTGAATTAGTTTGTATTTTAAATCTTAACATTTGCAACACAGAGCAGGAAAATCCATAAAAACAAATTTGAGGGTTCAGCTTCTTCTTAATTGTTGTCATTTTTCATTCTATCACTTTTGGTGTTATTTTAGGTTGAAGGACACAGTGCACAAACAACAACCTCTCGAGCACATCAAAAGGTTTCAGCTTCATTCAAGGGAACACAGAATGTTTTTACACACCATGCCTTACCTTTAGCTATTTTTTGTACAAAAAATGTTATTGTAGACATTGAACAGGAATATTAAGACTTCATAGTTATTATCTAGATATGTTTATAAAGGATCAGTTCATGACGTTGTAGTTCTCTCATCCTGAATGCTGTTTAATTAAATATTTTGCAAATAAATCTTAAAGGTTATATGATATTAAAATTATGCAGTGATGTGATACGTGTTGTGTAACAGGCTGGATAGTTGCTTAAGATTGAAGCTAATTAAAAAATTATTACAATTGTATCACATATTTCTTTCAGACTCTGCACAGATTGGTTGACTCTTTGTACAACCTAGCCTAAGAGGGCCTTCACCTTGATAGGTCTGCCTCTCCTTGGCAAAAGCAACGATGGCAAGTATGGCAGCACATTAAATTAATAAATGCATTAAAACATTTTCCATACACATATACAAAGCAAATCTGACATTGTCTTTTGAGGTGATGTCCTGGTTTCGGCTGGGGTAGAATTAATTTTCTTCTTAGTAGCTGGTACAGTGTGTTTTGGATTTAGTGTGAACAATAACGTTGATAACACACTGATGTTTTAGTTGTTGCTAAGTCTCGCTTATGCTAAGTTAAGGATTTTTCAGTTTCCCATGGTCTGCCAGCAAGCACGTGTACAAGAAGCTGGGAGGGAGCACGGCCAGGACAGCTGACCCGAACTAGCGAAAGGGATATTCCATACCATAGGACGTCACACTCCGTATATAAACTGGGGGAAGTTGGCCGGGAGGGGCAGATCGCTGCTCAGGCATCAGTCAGCTTGCGGTAAGCAATTGCATTGTGCATCACTTGTATTTTCTTGTTTTTTTCCTCTCCTTTTCTTTATTATTAATATTATTGTTGTTGTTATTATTATTGTTATTTTATTTTATTTTAGTTATTAAACCTTTCTTATCTCAACCCACAATTTTCACTTCTTTTTTTCAATTCTCCTCCCCATCCCACTGGCAGGGGGGAGGAGTGAGTGAGCAGCCGCACGGTGCTTAGTTGCTGGCTGGGGTTAACATGACAGGTGATTACAAATCTGATTGGCAAAGACAATGTCAAAAGCATGTCACTTGGCTTATTATTATGTGGCTTTCTAAGTAAAATTTGACATTCAGCAATAATCAATGTAAAACATTCGTGTTATCCAGATTGGGAAAAAAAAATCTTGGTAACTATACCATCTCCAAAACTAATTGTAAATGGGAAATCATAATAGAAATTAATGAGTACAGTGCTGTCTGTTCTTGACTCAGTGTTATTTAGTTTGTGTATTGGTAATCTAGAAACAAATAATAAAATAACTTCTTATGAAGTTTCCATATGACATGATTATTGACTTAAGTGATAAATAATAGAGAATTCTGAATCACTCAGTAATCTGAATTCATTTTTAAACATCATACATTTTAATGCTGCCATATGCGAGATTGTACATCTAGGAACACAGAAAGGAGGTCACACAGGACACAAAAATGTTTCTTGGAAAGCCTGTATCTATGAAAACCTTTGGGGTCTGGTGAGTAACCAACTCAACATAAGCTCCCAGTGTAATACAGTGACTAACACTAATGTAGCTCTTAAGTATATAAGGTGAAGACAAGTAAGTCAGACTATAGATCTCGTATTACATCTCTATGGTATTATTGACACCGTTACTAGAATACCATGTCTAATCCTAAGGTATACACCTCAAGGTTGGAAAGTTTCTGAAAAAAACAGGTTTACAAAATCTGCAATACAGCAAAATTTCACAAAGAAATCTCAGTCTGGCTAATTTATAAAAGAAGTTAATCGTGGCCTGCAAGCAACCTCCCCTTATATCCCAGATTTATGTTCAGATGGCTTTATCTTCAGGTGGATTTCAACATGAAAGGCAGTCTTCATCTATCCAAAAGGTGGAAAAAAGTTCAATGTCTAAACATTAATAAACACCACAGTCAGGCTAGAAATAAGGTACATATTTTTAAAGTAAGACAACCACAAAAAAACTTCTCCAAAGATGTGTTGATTTCTGCATTGTTTTCTCTCCTGATATAAAGAGTGGGTGCCTGTTTAAAAACATGCTCTAGTTCAATCAGAAGATAAGTATGGGATATAGAAAACACAAGACAAAGAATTATGCTCTGTTTCAGACAAGATATCAGACCAAATGACTGGAGTGACAACAGGCAGCCAGGAACTTGCCAGTAAGATATATTTTTATTGGAAAACTTATTTTTGCAAACTAGTTGAAGACACAGATTAGGTGTGAGTGAGGCCTTGGTTTTTCCCTATTCTATGTGACCCTGAAGAAGATGAGAGTCCCTGGGAGGAAATAAGTACGTTCTTCCAGCTAACAGCATTGTTTTTCTCTGACCTTTCTTTATGGGTGTCCCAAGTTCAGTACGCTCATAATTTGTCTCGTTTTGTCTCCTTTCTTTAGTGTTGTGGATGAAACCTCGTTCAGGAGTATCACTTGGGCACCATCTTTGATTCTAAGGCTTTGATCTCCACATCTTGAAAACTGAAGTTTGTTTAAATCTGCATTCTTTGGCATATTGTCTCTAACATTCAGTCTTTTCTATCCATTCATGCAGCTCAACTCTTACCATTTTCCATCCTAAACACCATGACTTCTTTCCTCTGCTCTTGACATAATAGCAAATTTTCATTTGTAAACAACAGAGCAGAAGGTCCTTTCCCAGCCTTCTGTTTTAGTCATCTCTTCTCTCTATTTCTGAATTTGCTTCTCTTCCACGCTGCATTAAGACACAGAACATCAAGTTATAGTTCAACACTGAAAAGTCCAATCCTTTGTACAGTCAACTGATGACGTCAGTCTTTACTTTTCATTTCTGACATTATAAAATAAGCACCTTCATGGTTTCTGTTATGTTTCTTCTTATGTTTGGGAAGAGTGCCCAGTGAATCTCTCTAAAGCTATCCCATCATTTTGCTTCAAACCCCTCCTCAGACCTCACTGCTCTTGTGTTTCTTAAACACGCAATGAGGCCTACCAACTAGTACAAAATTACCTAATTGGTTTCCTGTATTTCCCCAGCAATCTTTGGATAGGCATCTGTTGTCTTTTGCTTTACACACAGATGATGATATTTTTTGAGCAGTGAACCATTATTTCATCCTGCCTTCTACTGTGACTGCTAACTACACTACTAATATTCCTACTACCTACTACTGATTTCCCTTGTACAAGAGAAAAGAGTGACTCAGAAAATTCCTATTGATTTGCTCCTGGGAGAAAGTATTATAAGGACTGCAATTCTATACTTCTGAATGAAGAATATCAGCTATATGTGGCCCAGAGATAGATTTCTGGATTTTACTCACAGTCTTGAGTTAGGACTATGCCAATCCTATTCCGCAAAAGGACTTTGAGAAGGTCATTAACTTCAGAAGTCCCATGTGGAAGGAATGCTGTAGGCCACCTATATGAGCCCAGGGAAAACGAAAGAGTTACTATGCGGCCCTTATCACAGGAATGGAGTTGTAATTTGGTCCTTGAAAGAACGTTCAAAGCCATAAGAAAGTCTATTTCATCCTCCCATTCACAGGCATGAAGGTTTGGCCACAGATGGCATAATTTCTGGCACAAATTCATTCTTTGTTCAATGTCAGTTCTGGCTTCCATGTTTTTACTTGCAGAAAGAAATGATTTTGTGGGAGCATCATTCAAGATCACTTCATTTGCCATGGTAAATACTTTCAGCTTCCCTTGAGCAGCAGCAGCAGCAATCTACAGCAGACACAGGCTGGATTCGAAGCTCAGACAGAAAATTAAAGACCAGGATCTAGCAGAGTTCTAGTTAGTGCAGTTTCTTTGGTAAACTGCTGCTAGCAAGAAATCACAATCAAGAAATCACGGGTAAGCCAGCCTTCTCCCAAACCTTCATAATTCTATAAGTACAGTTAAAATAGATTAAAAATATACCTAATATTATATCTAAATTATTGTATATCATCTCATATGTATTACCTTCCTCATATATGTCCTGAATACTAGTGAACTAAACATGCAGTGTAGGTGGGATATGTAATAATCTCTTTAATCCCTGGCCATGAATTCATTATCAAAACAAATAGCCTACCACTCTTCAAAAAGCCCATATAGTTAAAAAATAATTTGCACTGCTGCATTAAATAAGCACTTCTGAAAAAATACCTGCAGACTTCAATGAAGACTATGGCATGCAATTAGTTTTCAAGGTAAACATTTAAGGTCATGATTTTCAATTCAGCCTTCTTTTTTATTTGGGAAATGCACTTGAAAATATATTTGTGTGTTCAGATTATTGTGTTGTTCAAATCACAGAATGGTTGAGGTTGGAAGAGACTGCTGGAAGTTACCTGGTTCAAAACCCCTGCTCAAGCAGGGACACCTACAGCCAGTTGCCCAGGACCAAGCCCAGACAGCTTTGGGTATCTCCAGGGTGGAAGACTCCACAACCTCTCTGGGCAACCTCTGCCAGTGCTCAGTGACTCTCATGGGAAAAAAAATTGTTTCCTGATGCTCAAGAGGGAGTCTCCTGAGTTTCAATTTGTGCCCATTGCCTCTGGTCCTGGGCACCACTGAAAAGAGCCTGGCTCCATCTTCTTCGCATCCTCCCATCAGGTATTTATACATGTTAATGAGATCTCCCCCCTCAGCCTTCTCTTCTGTAGGCTAAATGATCTCAGTGCTCTCAGCCTTTCCTCATAGGAGAGATTCTCCAGTCCCTGCAGCATCTTCATGGTCCTTCACTGGACTCTCTCCGGTATGTCCTCATCTCTCTTGTACTGAGGAGCCCCAGAACTGGACACAGCACTCCAGCTGTGGCCTCACCAGCACTGACAAGAGGGAAAGGATCACCTCGATCTGCTGGCAATACTATGCCTAATGCAGACCAGGATACCATTAGCCTTCTTTTCTGCAGGGGCACATTGGTGGCTCATGTTCAACTCAGTGTCCCCTAGGACCTTTTCTGCAAAGCTGCTTTCCAGATGGGTGGCTCCCAGCATATATATTCGTACACAGGGTTGTTCCTCCGCAGCTGCAGACTTTGTGCTTCCCCTTGGTGAACTTCATGAGGCTCCTTTACAGCCCATTTCTCCAGCCTGTTGAGGTCCCTCCGGATGGCAGCATGACTTTTTGGCACATCAGCCACTCCTCCCAGTTTTGTGTCATCAGCTGACTTCCTAAGGGTACACTCTGCTCCATCAACCAGGTCATTAATGAAGAAGTTAAACAGGACTGGACCCAGTATTGACCTCTGGGGCACACTGCTAGTCACTGGCCTCCAACAAGAATTTGCACTGCTGATCACCACCCTCTGGGCCAGGCCATTCAGCTAGTTTTCAATCCACCTCACTGTCTGCTCATCCAGCCCACACATCAATAGCTTCTCTATGTGGATCGTACGGGAGACACTGTCAAAGGCCCTACTGAAGTCCAGGTAGACAACATCCACAGCTTTCCCCTTGTCTACCAGGCCAGTCACTTTATCACAGAAGGTTATCAAGTCGGTCATGCAAGACTTCCCCTTGGTGTAGCTATGCTGACTACTCCTGATGATTTTCTTGTCCTTAATGTGCCTGGAAATTTATTTCTGGATTTGCTGCTCCATCACCTTCCCAGGGATGGAGGCGAGGCTGCCCCGCCTGTAGTTCCCCGGCTCCTCTTTCTTTCCCTTCCTGAAGACAGGAGTCACATTGGCTTTCCTCCAGTCTTTGGGCACTTCTCTCAGTGGCCATGATCAAAGATTAAAAAGTAGCCTTGCAATGACATCTGCTATCTCCCTCAGCACTTGTGGATGCATCCCATTAGGGTCCATGGACTTATTCATGTCCAGTTTGCCTACACACTCACTGACGTGATCCTCTTCCAACAAGGGTACATCTTCCTTGCTCCAGTCTTTCCCCCTGGACTCTGGAATCTGGCATTCCTGAAGGCTGGTCATGCTAGTAATGTCTGAGGCAAAGGTGGCCATCAGTACCTCAGCCTTTTCCATGTCCTGTTAACCAGGTCCCCTGTCTCATTGGGCAATGGGCCCACATTTTCCCTAGTCTTCCTTTTGTCTCCAATGTACTTACAGAAGCCCTTCTTGTCCTTGATGTCTCTGGCCAGATTCAATTCCATTCGAGCTTTAGCTTTCCTATCTTCATCCCTGAATGCTCAGACAATGTTTCTGTATTCCCCCCAGTTTACTGGTCCTTGCTTCCACCCTCTGTATGCTTTCTTTCTATGTCTGAGTATTGCTAGGAGCTCCTTGTTCATCCACGCAGGCATCCTGGCATTTTTGCGTGACTTCCTATTCATTGGGAGGGACTGCTCTTGAGCTTGGAGGAAGTGATCCTTGAATATTAACCAGCTTTCTTGGCCCCCCCCTTCCTCCAGAGCCTTATCTCATGGGACCCTTCCAAGCAGATCTTTGAAGAAGCCAAAGTCTGCTCTCCTCAAGTCCGGGGTTGTGAGCTTGCTTTTCACCCTCCTCCCTGCCCTCGGGATTCTGAACTCCACCATCTCATGGTCACTGCAGCCAAGGCTGCCTTTGACCTTCACACCCCCAACGAGCCCCTCCGTGTTGGCATGAAGTCCAGCAGATCACCTCTCCTTGTTGGCTCCTCTATCACTCAGAGGAGGAAGTTATCAACAAAGCACTTCAGGAACCTCCTGGATTGCTTGTCCCCTGCTGTGTGGTCCCTCCAGCCAATGTCAGGCTGGTTGAAGTCCCTCGTGAGGACCAGGGCCTGCGAACATGAGGCTGCTCCCATCTGTCTGTCGAGGACCTCATCCACTTGTTCTTCCCAGTCAGGTGGTTGATAGCAGACACCCACTATAATGTCACCTTTACCTGTCCTCTCTTTAATCCTAAGCCTTAAGTGCTCAGTTGGCTTCTCATCCGCCCGCAGGCAGAGCTCCATGTACTCCAGCTGCTCTCTCATGTAAAGGGCAAGTCCCCCTCCTCCTCTTCTCATCCTGTCCTTTCTAAAGGGCCTATATTCTTCCACTACAACACTCCAGTCATGGGAGCCATCTCACCATGTCTCCGTGACCCCAACAAGACTGTAGCCCTGCAGCCTCACAGAGATCCCCGACTCATTGTGTTTTTTCCCCATACTGCCTCTGTTAGTATGCAGGCACTTCAGAGAGGCACCCCAGCATGTTGAGTTCCTGGAGAGGGTTTGGGAGATTATGTTGTATCCAGAGTTATAAACATTTTTGACATAACGTAATTAAAGCTGAAGGGAATTGAGTAAAGAATGGCACATTAGGATGATTTAATATAATAAACTAAATTGGTGAGCTAGAATACAGTGGTTTATATGAAAAAAATATTTTTAACTGTAACAATATCTCCTTTATTTGTTTACCTGAAACTAGAACCTAATGTTGCTAATTCCCTTTAGAATAAGAAGTAATTACTTAAAACGCAGTTATCTTAATTTCAAATCGATTGAAACAACTCCTCAGACATAAATCAGTACAACGCCTAGTGGCTCTCACCTCACAAGACCAGCATGTGGCGCTGTCTCCTGTAAAAAACCAGCCCCGAGTTTTGCAAAGCTGGTCTTCAAAAAAAGCTCTTTTTTACATTGTCAGACTGCTCTGAAGCACAGGCAGGAAAATAATCCCTGTGCTTTTAACATAAGACCAATACTCTGCATTTGCAAGGATTTATTGGTGCTAATTCTACTACTTCTAATACTAAAAGATTATTTAATGTCATTTATTGACAAAAAAAAAAGTCAGTGAGCAAAACATCCCAAAGTGTCTATATGTCTTTTTATGTGGTTATGGACCATGATTATCTTTAGAGATTGGCTGGATTGTATATATCATTTATTTCCAAATTTTTGTATTCTCTAACCAATCTATTAGCCTCTTTAAAACGACTGTATTTACAAACTTGTGCATCTTGTCTTTTGGTCTATTGGATATTTAGCCCATAGTGGGTTTTAATTACCTACTAAATTGTTGAGCTACCGAGCCTGTTCCTTAATCTCCACGTAAGGGAACAGGACCTGTGTGAATACAGTTTTCCTGGAACTGAACAGCCAGTCTTTTGTGTGCTAACCAAGTCAGCCCTCACTAAAAAGGAATTCACAGACTACACTGATGATCTCTGTAACCATGACCTTTCAAACAAAAGCAAGAGTAAACTGTGTATTCACAAACTTTTTAATTATTAAGGACTCTATGCCCTTTGCTACCAGACTTTGTAAAACAAAAGAAACAGGATTCGTACCCTAGTACTTAAAGCTGGGCTTTATAACATACAACATAAGTTGCAGTAGTACTAACACGGAGGGGATATATCTACAGAACCATCTGCCCTCTCTAGATTTGCATCTGATTTACAGACAGTTACACATTTTTTCAGGCAATTCTTATTATCTGCTAAAATACAGCAAGAATTGAAGGCATTTGGTATACCTGTAAACACTAATAATCAGTGA